>NC_086340.1:17877474-17936251 GCF_032445375.1 Bacillus rossius redtenbacheri | reverse complement strand
AACGTGAGAACACGTGAATTTTGGCTCGTTACAGAGGTTAGATGTTCACACAGTACTGGTGACTGTTAAAAGACTAGCTCACTTTTTTTTAAAAGTGAAAACTTCTTCAGCCGCGTTGAGCGATTTTTGGTAGGGGCAAAACTTAAGGGTTCGCATCACCGACATGCTAGTGACGTGTTGCGCCAGACTGTTGAATCGCAGCGGCCTGTGTACATGTATACGCATATATACACTAATACATTGTATATACTCGACTGTATCATTTGCGTGTTGGACTCTTTTTGGATGGGTAAAATCTTGTGGGTTCGCATCACTGACATGCTATAGTAGCAGTAAGTGAAGTTAATTCGACCACGTGAATACATGACCTAGGTCTGACATCACTGGTGAGTCATAGCTAGGTAATGAATTGTTACGTAATAATTGTTACATACCACTGACATCTGTTGTGACTAAAAAAAAATGATGTAAGGTTAAATGATATGCTGACATCGTACTGATATAATACCAAAAACATTATCTTACGTACATTTGACGTAGAAATGATGTCATATTACACATTTAAAAAAAAAGTTTTAAGTTTTCACTTCTGTTGACAGTCCCCATGACTGGCTTTTTTTTTATTGTGTGATTTGAAAATGTTTACACTGAATATTACTGACGCAGCCCAGCAGAATAATTTTCCCCGGAGGCCCTTGGTTTCTATCGATGACTCTGGTTTTAGGTTCTAGACCCGGGGAAGGAATTGGTGTTAAATTTGTATTCGTAATATGTCAAACTAAAAGAAAATATGCAATTAAAAATGTGAATGTCAGTAAAAAAAAAGTCATCGGAATGGTTGGCTGGTCGTCGATGAAAATTACCGACGACCAAACATTTTAGTAAGAATAATTGAGTCACGTGACTCGCTTCCCACCAAAGACGGTTCGGGTTCGACCCCATAGATATCGTGCAAGTTGGAAACGTGGCGTATGTTTCCGCAAGCCGGTGTTTTTTTTTTAAGTTATACTTCTAATGCGACTTCCAACAAGGTTGCGTTAAACGTTTAATGCTCCTGGGGAGAGGGAATAGAAAGAGAGCGAGAGTGAATGCTATTGTAAGGAACTAAGTAGAGAGTAAGAAAAAAAATAAAGATCCTGACAGTTTGTAGTGTCGCCATATTTGTTTCAATTTTCAATACCCTTTTTGTATACTACAATTTAAATTGCATAAAAAAATCATGTTTCATACACACAAATAGTGAGTGTGTGTCATTTCTCTATGTCCGCGAGGTCTCGCCGCGTCAATTTTCTCCTTGGGGCGAACCCGTTCGCTTACTTAAATAAACAGCTTTTATCGTTAAATGATTTCATGATTTATTTCATGAAAATCTGCTCTCATATAAAAGTTAGTTTTATAGACATTCAATAGGTCTCTCTCTCTCTCTCTCTCTCTCTCTCTCTGAAAATCAATCTATGAATCGTTACAAATTTATTTCCTTTATTTTTTTAGTTTGATTTGATACAATATGATTTCACTAAAAAGCAGTTTCTACCCCTTCCTATTTTTATTTCCACATTACGAAGTTTCACTTCTTCCGCGCGGAGGGACTCCACGCACTATTTTTGCATGCAATTAAAAACTATTTTTTAATGATGCCAAATAAGTATAACTTCTCACGCGCGTACCTAAGTACACGCACCCATTATTTTTTTTCCGGCGTGCCTCCGTCCCTCCTCCCTCAACCCATTCACTTCGGAACTATCATCATCCGTAATGGTCCCCGCGTCGAAGAGCCGTTACTTCACGATCAATCCATTCATTCGTCTCAAACCACACGATTCAATGGTACACGTCAAGGCATTGCAAAATCAAGTCGTGGTAATTCAGGGCCGTTTTGGGAAATCTTGAGGCATGTGGCAATATGGCCTATGAGACCCTTTCAGTTATTGTCGTGTAACAATTTGATCTTCACAGCGTATAATACAGTTATGTTATGTTCAACAATTTAAGCTTCACAGCATTATAATACAGTTATGTTATGTTCAAAGTTTGTACAGGAATACATATTTTGATTCTCTCAGAAGTTAGCTGAAACTAAAACCTATTCGTGTATATAAGCTCTAACGTGATAGATACAAGTTTGATTGTAATGGTTTACACGTATGGATAAAAAAAAAAAGCTGGAATACTATTTCACTAACAAAGACTTGTTGACAGTTTTATTTATGAAGTGAAAGAATAGTAGGTATGCAAAATTCTGAAAAAAAGTTAATGGCCTGTGATAAAATTCCAAATATGGTTTCCCCTGCGTGGTAAAATAAGCCCTAATTCTGCAGTCGTGGCGTGTTAATATTATTGAAAGAGTAATTGACATCAGTAGTGAACGCAGTTGAGCTGTCACGAAGCCTCGTTATGCCAGCGTTGTGGACAGGGCTTCTTGTTTCAACGTTAGTTCTCATTTTCTTAACCAAAGGGGTTTCTTCTAACATTTTTTTTTAAATACATGATTAAATATAAATTGCCATTAATTGTTTGTAAAATTCATTTTTTTTCCTTCTACTAAACAGGTCCTTATTTAACGTTTTTTTTTTTTTTTTAAATGAAAATAAGGTCAAATTTTTATGTCAAACCTAGCATGTACTGAAATCATGATATCGTGCGGTATACAGTTTTGGATTAACCATTCGTGTGTAGGTGTTTGTCTGAAAACCCGTTATTTTTGGTATATAATTTATAAATCGATAAAAATAAGGTTTTCGGAGTATTTGCGACGACGCGATACTTCGGAGGGCTGCGAGACCTTCCCGGGTCGGAACTGGGCAGGTGTTCAGGACAGAGGTCGACCTGCGGTGATCAGCGAGAGGCCGGTGGCGACCTGCAAGGGCGGTGTGGAGTTGGCGAGCGATGGCGGGCGACGAGAAACGGAGAATCGTGCGTCGGGACGGTGTTGTGTGCGTGGCGGGACGGATCGAGCGAACGAGTAGCGCGAGACTGTGGGTGTTATGTTGTGACACAGGTGCGCTCCGCCATCTTGGATTTTCCCATACTTTTTTTTGCGGTAATTCTAATTTTTTGAACCATTTATGGTATGATTTTCTCAATTTTTTTTTTTTTTGGCACGTAAAGACATTAATCATACGTTACCTCCCAGACCTTTTGTATAGCTTGTTGCAACCACATATTTACTAAATTTCATGATAATCGCACAAGTTCACAAGTGTTGACTTAAACAAGTAGCCAAAAACTTAAGTCCTATGCCATGTCAAAACAAATAAAATAAATCGCACGGAAGCTTGATTGTGAGCGAAAATTATTACAATAATTACAATATAACATTTAGTCGTATATTGCACAAAGTGAGATTGAGTTTATTATTAGATACAATGATGCAAGCTATATTGATAAAGGACAGAAAATAATTCCGCCGTTAGCTATACTAAAAAAACTTAATAAACAGCTGAAGGCACACTACACATGTGAAAGTGTACCCAAACGTAAAACGAAATTTTGTTTTTCAGCATAAAGATTTACCAAGTAGTTTTTTATTTTTTTAATTTTTTAAAAGGTTTACTTCTGTAAGGTTTCCGTTTTGCTGTCCATCTTGCGGCACGACACGACGACGAAATGAGAAATAGAAATAGAATCAACTTCTTGCAAGCTTCGGTGGCTTCCAAGCTTTTGTGGTGTTGACGTCACGGCGACCTTGTATTAGATTGTCTGCCGAGCGTGTCGTGATAGTCGTGGCATTGTGACTCCAGCTTTAAGAGCTCATTAAATTATCATAATTTTGGACACTTGGCGTGATGTCATTACCACTGTTAGTTGATATTAAGTAGGCATGCGTTGAGGAGATTTGAGACGAATCATAAAACGCAAGCGAAGCATCGTGATAAATCCACAGGAGAAGCACCCGAACAAGAGTAATGTCATGAAAAATTAAATAACAGACATGGCATGGAAGGAATTACGATGGAAGCAGGTTAATAACCATGCAAAAATATTTCGTACTAAATTTGGCAGGGAAAAGCTACTAGATGCGAAGAATAAGTACTTGATTGTTGTTTTCTATTGTTTTACACTATTTAGACAATTTTGCCATATTATTACGCTGGCCACTGAGCTAACTAAAAATTTTAAAAGGAAAAAAAAAAGAAGAGATATAACTCGACTTATTATAAACGTGTATGAATATTTACGACTCTGCATGCAGTCTCGAATGTAACAAATATATGAATTGTAGATCACTCTTACGCTTGACACTTTCATTGGTTTACTATATGTTCCTAGTATTTAGTATTTGAATTAATAGTTTTATAGGAATTGAAATGATTGTGCATTAAACTCAGGGACGAACACAGCTTTGAACATTGGTAGGAGCGAATGACTTGATGATTTTGGATAGTATGAAGTACCTCCCAGTTTGATTAAATGGAAAGTCCAAAATTGTTTTAAATAATAGCCCCCAAAAATGCTATTTTTAAAGAATTTATGGTCTCTTTAAAATTCATTATCATTGCTATGAAGCAGCTTATTTGTTCTATCTACAGTTTATTGTAATTCAATTTTATTTTGGGTGTGTATTGGCTCCTCCCATTCGACCGCCACTGAATAAATTTACACACACACACACACACACACACACACACACACACACACACACACACATATATATATTTTCACTTTCATAGGGTTCTAAGTCATTTTTTCACGGCTGTAGCTGATGAAAACTTGAATTTTTTTTTGTGAAAATATTTACTACAACCAAAATAGTTTTTTAGTTAGTTTCTTAATTTTCTTTTGTTTAATGCCACTGCTGAAAATGTTTTTTTTTTTCAGTTGCTGCTTTTGAAAAAAAAAAGACAGCTTTGGCACGTTGTTAAAAGAGGAAAAATTTACTCTCGTACAGCGTTTTTAATTAATTATATATATATTTATTTAATAACGAGTCTTTTGTACCTGCCAGAGTTGTGTAACATCTAACCTTGGTAACGAGCCAATTCATGTGTTCTCATTTTGCAACGAAACTTCTAATACGGAACTGGGACACGAAATTAAACGTAAAATTCTTTAAAATAATGCGAGTGTGATGGATGTACGCATTTTGTGTTTTCAACTAATTTTTCTGGACGCGAATCACATGTAGTTTCCGCACCAGCCCGATAGAATTCGCTGCCGGAGCAACTACGTCGACAATCGAATCATTCAATTTGCAGACCGAAATTTTAAACTATATACAGGATGTCCAAAATTCATGTTACAGCGCTTAAGGGTAGAAAGCTCTTATTATTTGAAACCATTTTTGCCAATAAACATGTTGCCGGAAACGCGTATTTAAGCCCCTGTAGCCCCAGAAAGAGTCAGCGTAGGCAACCCGTTGTAGAATGTTATGTTGTGGATGTGTGGGCGTCCGAGTAGAGAAATAACCTTTTTAACCGTGGCACAGATTTTAATTTCACTCTGAAATCAATCACAGCTTCGGCTTTGTTTCACAACATTGAAATTGTTGCATACATTTTAACAACGTGACAGCCTAAAGCAACGGCTCAAAAACACGCCCACCTTGAGCGACACAGAGGTGGCAACGGCGAATCATGTTTTCACGGATACGCTGGAGCATGTGTGGAGTCGACCTTATGATTTCGAACGCTTCAATGATTCGCGGTGTAAGCTCTTCTACCGTTTCTACTGGCGTAGCGTAGATAAGCCCTTTTACGTAACCCCACAGAAAGAAATATAACGGGGTTAGGTCCGGTGACCTTGGCGGCCATGCGACAGAGCCCGCTCGTCCAATCCATCCGTTTGGAAATGTTTGGTTTAAATACTCTCGCACTTGCAGGGAAAAATGAGGTGGTGCCCTGTCATGTTGGTACCACATCACACGTCGGACATGCAATGGAACCTCTTCAAGAAGACCTGGTAGTTCGTTCTGAAGGAAGAGGAGGTATCCGGCGCCGGTAAGTCGTGGCGGAAGAAAAAAAGGCCCGATGAGTACGCCGTCAACAATACCGGCCCACACATTAACTGAAAAACGTTCCTGGCGAGCTGTAACACACGTTGCATGCGGATTGACATTATTCCAAACATGACTGTTGTGCGAATTGAGAATAGCGTCTTGAGTGAACTTGGCTTCATCGCTGAATAAAACCGCTAACTCGGGGTTCCTCAATACTCTTCGAATGTACCAACGAGAAAAGGTCATGCGAAGAGGTGTGGTGTAAAAAATTACCCCGTGCGGGGGCAAACAGCCCACGTCCATCTCTACCTGCACCGCCAGTTACAAGCATTATTTTTCAACCCCGCTAACCTTGACTTCGCCAAGGTCACTTGCGTAAATGCAGTAGAGACGCAAAACTAAATTACAAGTTTGATTGGGTGTGCAGTAGGTTATTGCAGCGTTCAAAACAATTACATTATATGCAAACATTTAAATTTATTCCCGATAAATTAGAATACATGAACTACAGACAAGTAAAAAAAAAATATGTGAAAAATGACATAAAATTTACAAATGCTATACGTGACGCCCGGCCGTAGCGATCACGTTAGCTGAGGCACAAAAAACCTTGCCATCGCATGAGTCTAAGTCTGTCCATCGCCGCACGAGGGAGGGGAGGGAGAGTCCACACGAAATCTTGGCTAGCGTCCCAAAAACAACCTCTTCTTTCACCATTAATAAAATTAAAGTTTTACTTACATTGGTGCTCGCCGTGCAGTAGAAATTTACCAAACTGTACCGCCTCGGGTACCCGGGCTGTAGACTGGGCGTAGATGACCATGTTGCACAGTCAAATGGCGCCGGTCGACGCACTTCGGGGCGTGGTGGATTAACACTCGCGACTTGCGAAAAAGTTTAAAATCGTTGACGCGAAATACGTTGCCGTACATTCCAAATTATCGAAAATATAATGCAGCTGATGCGGGCCGCGGCAACGATAACTCCGCGTAGCAGTGTCCATGGTTAACCGTTCATACCGAAGTGTGGGTCGCGTCCCAACTCCCGAGCACGGAGTTACCCTGGGATCTCATATTCACAACTGACCCGCCGTCGGTCAACGCCCGCAAGCTTCTCTCGACTAGACTAGACTGCCCACAGTCCAAACTGTCCGCTCGCCGCATACGTCACACTCCCGTGACGTCATCCACCTCCCACCGCTAATTTCCCCCTCTCTCATGCATGGACAAGTCCATTCAGTAGGGGTCAATGGCCGCACGGTAAACCACAATACTTGATTAAATATTAACTAAAACTAGTAAAGACATATAAAAATAAATATAAAAACATTACTTAAAAAATTACGTTAAAATTATAATTAAACATAATAAACACTAAACATAATCACATGAGACACCTGAAGTGTCTCAACCTCCCTGACAAAAAAAAAATAAAAAAAAATATAATACCCCTTTGAGTTATCTAACTATTAGGTCCGCATAAAGTAAGTAACACTAAAAGCAACACGTAGAAGACGAAGTAAGAAAGACTCAAAAGAGCCGAGAAAGAGAAAAACATTAAACTAAGACACAGAATGCAAACTCGAAATAGCACCAAACATTAACTGTAAAGCGCGACCCATAGCTTAACTCTCCAAAGGTTTTACAAAAAAAATTAAACTAAACTAAAATAATTTAATCCTGAATATAAATTTAACCATTAAAAAAAAAATACAGCGGCCATGAAACTTTTTTTCCAAAACAAATTTTCCACAAATGGCTATTGGTAACTTAGATAAACGTCTAATACATACTAAATTTATTAGAGTCCAAAAATCCAGCTACCTGCCAAAATCACGGCAAACATTACAATATGTAAATATAAAAGACTCGCTAAAACACTTTCGAAAATCACGAAATATATTCTTACAATCATAATTTAAATATAAATATAGATATGAAAGTATATAAATTTTCTCACTTATTTACATCACAACTCCTTTATATGAATTGGAAACCAAATTACATTCGGACTACCCCCGACAATAGGGCTTCAACTGCGAAAGGTGAGCTTTTTTCACGCGAAAATGGTTCCCACATTCTTCTAACAAAACGGTAACGGGCCCCAAAAATTTCTTAATTACATAAGGACCCCCAAAGGCATACATCAATTTCGCCGTCTTACGCTTTCCTTTATCGCTGAGATGGTGCTCCCTACACAAAACTTCCTGGTTTACAGTAAACGGGTTCGGCAACTGCCCTTTATTATACTGACCCCTAACTACTTCCTTACTCTTTTCCAAATTTATGGCGACATCTACCCACACTTCTTCCAACTTACGTGGGCTATGAATTAACAAATTCTCTGGCGAAATGCCCCACACATTTAATAGGGGTTGGCAGATGTCTCGCCCCAAGAATATTAACGCTGGCGTAAAGCCAGTAGCCCCATGCTTGGTCATATTAAAAGCCATATTTAAAAAAATTAAAGGCTCATCCCATTTTTGATGGTCTTTCTCACTAAAGATTGTCATCGCTATTTTCACATTTTTATTTACCCTTTCAACAAGATTTGGGTTCGGATAATAAGGACTCGTTTTAATGTGTTTAATACCCCAATTAAGACACATGCTTTGAAACAGCTGACTGCAAAAATAACTGGCGTTATCCGTTACAACCTGTTCGGGCCCACCAAACAAACTCCACACCTTCTCCACAAGGGCTTTTATAATCTGGCTACTTTTCATATCCCTCAACGGCAAAAATACGCAATATTTACTAAAACCATCAACCAAAATTAACAAACAACTATTCCCTTTCGTCGACCTGGGTAAAGGACCGAAAACATCTAAAAATACCCTCTGCCAGGGGCGCGTAATACTTTCCTCACTATGGTACCCAACTTTTCTATTTTGAGGTTGTTTCGCCAACTGGCAGGAGACACATCCTTTAACATATTTTCTTACGTCCTCTTTAATGGTAGGCCAATAAAAATTATCAGAAATTTTGTCTAAGGTTTTTTCGACGCCGTTGTGAGCTCCAACTTGTGAGTCATGAAAATAACGCATCAACATATTGACCAACGCACGTGGCACATACAACCTCCTCTTTCCCCCTTTACTGTAGTGCAGTTTTTCATTGTGAATCTCAAAATTTTTGTATTGGGGGAGTTGAATATTTTCCCGGATTTTTCTTACCTCCTCATCTTTATCTTGCCATTCCTTTAAATCAACAAAACCCTCTGGGAAATTTCCTAATACATTACAAACATCAAAATTCTCCTCACTCTCTTCGTCTGACCTTTCACCTACTTCTTCCATCTCCTCGGCATTATACATACGCGATAGCGCATCCGCTACCACATTCTCAGACCCTTTGACATGCTTGATTTTAAAATTAAATCTACTTAAGCGCATTACCCACCTCCCAATCTTACCCAACTGACGGGGTTGGGTAAACAGCCACGTCAATGCCTGATTGTCGGTGCACAAATCAAACTCTGCATGCTCTAAAAACGTCTCTAATCTCTCCAAGGCATAAATACAGGCCAGCGCCTCCTTTTCATATACGATGTACTTCTGTTCATGTTGGTTTAGGGTACGACTGATGTACCTTATAGGTTGCATTCCCAGGGGGCCTTCCTGCAATAATACTCCTCCCAAAGCCAAACTCGAGGCATCAACCTGCACCACAAACCTCTTTTCAAAGTCGGGCAAGGATAAAACAGGCGGGCTTGAAATTGCTATTTTGAGTGCTTTAAACGCCTTTTATTGTTCCTCCCCCCACTCAAAGGGTATCCCTTTCTTTTTCAAGTTATTTAAGGGGGCACAAAGTTCCGAATAATTCGGGATGAACCTGCTAAAAAACCCAATCATCCCCAAAAATCTCATAACCCCTTTAACATTTTTTGGAGGAGGATAACTGACAATAGGCGAGATTTTCAAAGGATCCATCACTAATTTACCCTCACCAATAATGAAACCTAAAAAATGTATTTGCCGCTTTGCCCAACAAATTTTTTCAGGATTTAGGGTAAACCCAGCCTCTCTCAATTTACCTAACACTATGCTTAAATGCTCAATGTGCTCCTCCAAACTATTTGAATACACGCAAATATCATCCAAAAAATTCAGAGCAAACTTGTATTGCACGTCCTGCAAAATGTTTCCTAAGATTCTTGACAGACATTGAGCCCCAAAATTCACCCCAAACGGCACGCGGGTCCACTCATAATGTCCCCAAGGGGTGATGAAACCAGTATATTTTCGGCTCGATTCATCTAAAATACATTGATGGAAAGCAGCATTTAGGTCCAAGATGGTAAAAAACTTAGCCTTTCCTAGGTATTGAAAAATAGTATCTATTTTTGGTAATGGGAACGGATCAAGCCTAATCTTCTGATTCAAAAGACGGTAGTCCAAAACAATACGAAATTCGCCAGCTTTCTTCTTCTTTACTAAATATGCGGGTGATGCGTAATTCGACTTTGAGGCAGTTATTATACCTTCTTTTTGCAAATCCTGAATAATTTCCCTAAAGGCTTTCATTTTTGGGGGCGAACACTGGTATGGTACACATTTAATGGGGATATCGTCCGTCAACTGAATTTTATAGGGGTCCAAAACACATTTACCTACTCTTTTGGTAATGACATCCTGAAATTCATCAATCACTCCCTGAATTTTCTCAACTTCGCTTATACTCAACCTTTCTCGGCACCCCTCTATCCCTCCACAAATTACCTGTTCGCTACCCTGGGGTTTTTCCAATCCAATACGATACTTTGGTGCAAAACCGAAACTTAACCTACGAGCCCGGCAATCAATAACCGCTCGAGTATCACTTAAAAAATCAATTCCCAATATCATTTTATACACCAAATTAGAAATCACATAAAATTCCCGATCCCACGAGAATTTATCCACTTTTATATGCATGATTACTTTCACAACACTCTTATGAATTTTCCCATCAGCTGTTTGCACCTGTATACCTTCCCCTCTCTCTACAATATGCCCAACTCGTTTCTCTTGTTTCAGGCATTGCTCAAAAAATTCTTCGCTCACGAAACTCTTACTCGCTCCGGTGTCTACAAGGGCTTTGACTGTATTCTTACCCACTTCTACCTCCACACATAAATTATTTCCACTTCGCATCACTAACAGATGGTGCTTATCTTTAAATCGAAAATGATTAAGTTTCAGCTTCTGCCAACATCTACTTGTTAAATGACCACTTTTACCACAGAACCCGCAATGCTTCTTACCACTCCTCCATTGCTTACACCATTTTTGTACATGTCCCATCTTACCACAACAAAAACAAATTTTATTAGAAGTACCCACATAACCATTCCTACGAAAACACGTATCTCTTATATGACCTTTTTTCTTACAAAAATCGCATATTAAGGGCGTCGCCCTAAGCTGAGAATTTTCCTCACTGGACCTTTCCCTAGAAAGTTCTACACCACTATTTTTGCCTCCCACCTCCATTAAGGCATTCCCGGTTTCTATTTCCTGAGCGGCCGCACTAACTTCCCCTTCGCTGGACCTCCTGCTATCATAATTTACATTATCCACTTCCACCGCCCGGTCCATTAATCCCGAAATACTTTCCGGCCTCTTAACAAACGAACATTCCACTCGTATTTCAGGGACCATATTTTCAATAATCATAGAAATAACTTCGTGATCCAAAAATCTCACTCCAAATATTTTTACGTGCCTAAGGACATCGACCACGAATTGCGCAGTACTTTCTCCACGCTTCTGAAAACGACTCACATACTCGTGTATCAAACCAAATTTAACTCTCCTCGGGCACAAATTCTCCCACAACATCTCACGAACTTGCGGCCAACTACGCTTTTCTACCAATCTGCGCGCAATAATTTCCCTCATTAGGCCGGTACTTTTCCCCAAAAGGCACCTCAACATACCATAATCATCACAAAAAAATTTTGTATCATTCAACATTTCGACTTCAAGCAATATTTTCCTCAACTCATCACCATTATTGGCCTCTAATCGCGGCAAGTTTTTCAACATGTTGACACCAATAGTTGCCAGTACATCGGCTGCCAAATCCCGTTCACGAGCATTCTCAGGGCTTTCCACAAATGACCACTCGTCTCTCCCGTTTAGGTATTCGACTAATTTAAGACGTAATAAGTGCACGTCATCATCGTTCTCTACCATTCGCCCTGCGGCATGCAATTTGGCAATTAACTGCTCCCTTTCTAAGTTGAATACCCAGCTGTTCGCCATGTCTAGGGTGGACCGAATCAATGACAAATGTAAAACTACTGCAACTGCAATAACCAATGCAACTCTAAAAGCAGAGTGGCGCACTTGTGGGGTGTAAAAAATTACCCCGTGCGGGGGCAAACAGCCCACGTCCATCTCTACCTGTACCGCCAGTTACAAGCATTATTTTTCAACCCCGCTAACCTTGACTTCGCCAAGGTCACTTGCGTAAACGCAGTAGAGACGCAAAACTAAATTACAAGTTTGATTGGGTGTGCAGTAGTTTATTGCAGCGTTCAAAACAATTACATTATATGCAAACATTTAAATTTATTCCCGATAAATTAGAATACATGAACTACAGACAAGTAAAAAAAAAAAAATATGTGAAAAACGACATAAAATTTACAAATGCTATACATGACGCCCGGCCGTAGCGATCACGTTAGCTGCGGCACAAAAAACCTTGCCATCGCATGAGTCTAAGTCTGTCCATCGCCGCGCGAGGGAGGGGAGGGAGAGTCCACACGAAATCTTGGCTAGCGTCCCAAAAAACAATCTCTTCTTTCACCATTAATAAAATTAAAGTTTTACTTACATTGGTGCTCGCCGTGCAGTAGAAATTTACCAAACTGTACCGCCTCGGGTACCCGGGCTGTAGACTGGGCGTAGATGACCATGTTGCACAGTCAAATGGCGCCGGTCGACGCACTTCGGGGCGTGGTGGATTTACACTCGCGACTTGCGAAAAAGTTTAAAATCGTTGATGCGAAATACGTTGCCGTACATTCCAAATCATCAAAAATATAATGCAGCTGATGCGGGCCACAGCAACGATAACTCCACGTAGCAGTGTCCATGGTTAACCGTTCATACCGAAGTGTGGGTCGCGTCCCAACTCCCGAGCACGGAGTTACCCTGGGATCTCATATTCACAACTGACCCGCCGTCGGTCAACGCCCGCAAGCTTTTCTCGACTGACTGCCTAGAGTCCAAAATGTCCGCTCGCCACATACGTCACACTCCCGTGACGTCATCCACCTCCCTCCGCTAATTTCCCCCTCTCTCATGTGTGGACAAGTCAATTCAGCAGGGGTCAATGGCCGCACGGTAAACCACAGTACTTGATTAAATATTAACTAAAACTAGTAAAGACTTATATAAAAATAAATATAAAAACATTACTTAAAAAAATTACGTTGAAATTATAATTAAACATAATAAACACTAAACATAATCACATGAGACACCTGAAGTGTCTCAGAGGATAGTCCGCCGGACCCTTGTGTTGCACTTTTTGAAGGTGGTACGGGTACAAGAGTTGCTCATGAAGAACTCGCCAAACAGCCATTTTGTCAGCGTCCATATCGGAACCTTCTGCCCTTGTGCTTGTATCCGGACTCTCCTCAAATCTCTGAAGTACATATTCTTCAAAACTGGGAGTACGAACCCTGCGTGGAGCACCAGCATTTGGTCTTGTGACGGCACATGTACCAGTATCACGCATTCGCTGAGTAAGTCTTGCAAACATGGTGTGAGCTGGAATCCTACGACCCGGACATCGTTCTTCGTACAGACGACGGGCGGCTCGTCCATTTTGTCTAGCTTCCCCGTATACAAGCAGCATGTCCGTGTACTCACTAAACGTGTACTCCATTGAGCTCCACTAAAACGTCGACCTTTTCAGAACCACAGCGAAAGAAATGACACCACGAGTTTGCTTGTACGACAGAACAGTCAACGACAGACCACCAGTTGTATCAAAACACACTGCGACACTGCGATGTCACGCTGCGCAGTGCTATGGCATGGCACGAACGGAAGAAAAGAGGTGAGGGCGCCACCAACGGATGTAAAAAGGGGCGGGGGTCAGCATTCGACATCGTACAGTCCTCTCGAGCGCTGCCCGGCGTCGTAAACACGTAATTCACCACAGCATCGTCTGTCTCGCACAAAGCCCAACGGGTTGCCTATGCTGACTCTTTCTGGGGCTACAGGGGCTTAACTACGCGTTTCTGGCAACATGTTTACTGGCAAAAATGGTTGCAAATAATAAGAGCTTTCTACCCTCAAGCATTGTAACATGAATTTTTATACAGCCTGTATATGAAACGGCTCCGATAAAAGTGAAAAAGACATAAAAAAACTTCAGCTTTGGATCTTTTTTTAAACAATTTTATTAAAATACTGCCAATTTTGTCCAAATTCATTAAAACATTAATACTATAAAATTTCCCCTTTTTGGTTTTGTGAACTTTGGTTCGCGCCATTGGCCACAGATGGCTACACCGTGGTTACATAATTCCGTTACACGCGACTTCCGTTCCAGTCACGAAATTACTCCCACCAAATGTTGTACTCCGAGTGCTAAGATGGTACACATAAAAAAAAGGGTAAACGTTACTGAAGCACCAACAGATATTTGAAACGTGTTAGCTCTAGCACGTGAGTACTATCTTTGAATATAAGTATATACTGTATAGAATTCGCCAGCCCAGGATAAAATTTCTAATATGGTTTGAGGTAGTTGGTTAATTCACCGCCGCAATCGCCACCATCTCTAGGGCATCTCCCTAGCGGAGAAGTGTCGAACTCTTCAAACACCCCTTCCCCCTGTAGCAAGGTTCTAACCATGCTAACTGCTATTTTTCTTGTAGCAGCCAACCACGGTCTGACCACCATCTTTGCCTTGCTGGGTGGATCTTTAGGTTTCACCAGTTTATTAGAAAAGAACAAAAACAAGGTGTGATTCCGTCTGAAATATAATTACTCCATACTGAGGAAACTTATAACAGATACAAGAAAATATTAACGTACAATATTAATTGCATTCTTAAAAAGCTCTCAGGTATATTTTAAAAAAATAATTGGCCGGCCGTACAAGGAATTATCAAAAGTTTCATTTACTAAAAAAAAACATAAACCAATAAAAAAAAAACACATATGTCTAAACGTTCCCAGGATATATACTTAACGTCCAGAAATTATGTTTGTATTATTAACTTTGTTTGACGGCATAATTTAAAGAAAGTTCAAAAAAGGGCCAAAAGATACAGCAGCACCGGAGGTCGGGGCTTCGTTTCCCGGAGATCACGCGGTTACATGATGCCAGGGCGCTTGTGTCCTGTTGTGGAAGGGAGATGAAAATGCCAATTCGGCGTCCGGCTCTCGGACCCTGTCTGGAACAGTCCGAATCAAAACTGATCAGAACTTGTACACAGACAGTATACGGGGCAGAAAATGCCCGGAAAAGTTAAGGGGAGGTTGGGGAAAGTCACGGATCGTCACTCACCAGACAGGGGAGTTGGCTTCTGTTTACAGATGCGTCGCCAGCCAGAAAATGGATCCCGCGAATACGCGGCTGGGCGCGGTCGTTTTCATCATTTCAAAAAAAATTAAAAGAAAAATAACTATTACATTTTGTGCTACGCAGACGGACTAAACTACTTGAAAAAGATTATAGGGATAGCATCCCTTATTTAGGCGACTACATAGTCGGTTGCGGCCGGATGGAAGCTTTGCAGTGTCTCGTCGACTCGCCGATAATCGCAAAAAGGTCCGTCTGCAGTCGCGACGCGAAGTGTCTCGCGGAGAACCGCGTCTCGTAATTAAAAGTAAGTATTCTATCAACAGTGGAGGGGGTGACTGGGAGTCCGGACCGAAAGGTTCCGAAGTTTCCCGAGTGGGAGTCATAAAAAAACTCTGACTGATGTCTCGAAGTTGGTAGCACTGGCCGACTTTAGCACTACCTGTTGAGGGGTGTCTGAGATAAAAAGAGAATCTACTCGCCCAAGGCGTCTGCTTAAACCAAAGGTTAAAGGGACAGTCAGGTGCTACACTCTGGCGGCCTACAGGGTAAGTTGGCCGGGCGGTTAGAGAGTTTGCCGCTAGGTATCGTGTGTGGTCCATTTTGGCACACACATTTTTTATGCAAGGCGTCCTTGGAGACGGTCGCTGTCTGCTGGGGAGTATGACCGGTCATTGGCCTTAGGCGAATTCTTAGAACTGAGAGGGAAGAGGGGTGGAGAAAGGGGGGGGGGGGAAACGCAACGACGCTGGGAACAAGCATCCATGACGTGCTTTTCGAGGAGAGAACCTAATACGTATTCGTGACAGTAAAGGCTATGGTCAGCTCGCCTCTGAGAAATGGTAACAGCTCGTCCAGAGCTGCTATAGGCGGTTTTAGTCATGAAGTAAAGTAACGTTACAGGACTGGGACGTGCCTGTAAGCGAGGGAAATTTTAAACTGGCTGCCAGCAAAGCATTAGATATGCAAAATATCATATACGTCTCTGGGAAAGGTGCTTCAGACTACTGGCACAAAGTTTAACTAAGGGGAGAACACCAGCCTAACAAAGTGTAAATCGCCCTTTAGTAACCAAATTATAGAGCAAATAAAATTTCCAAAAATAATTTAAAATTATAATAAAATTAGAAAAAAAACGTGTCGAAATTCCTAATTTCCGGCACACCCCTCCCACTGAACGACCTTGAGCTGCAGTGAATGATGGTTGGGGTGGTGCGGGGAATGACAGCGGGCGACGGTGCTGCGCTCTAACGCGTAAATAACAACTAAAACGATACAGGGCGTTACGGCAGCGCACTGCAGCGGTGAAGTTCCCAAGCTGCTGCTCATACGCTCCTGAAAAACGTAGAGTAAATCCTATCCACTCGCGACTTCTATACAGTATATATATTCAAAGGTACTATCGGTGGAGGGCCTGGACGGAAGCGGTGTCGGCAGGTGGTGTCGGTGTCATCAGGTGACGAGACAATGTCGTGGCGGCGCAGCTCGAAGACACTAGTGCTCCTGTCGGCGGTCAGCACCACCTGCCTGCTGCTGCTGCTCGTGCAGGTGAACGAGATACGCCCGCCGTACGAGGTTGGCCCCACTGGAGCAGTTGGAGCCAACTGGAGGATGCTCAGCGCACAGGAGGTGCGTAACTAGATAGAATATTATCTTCAGATTACATTAAGGCCCCCGCCTACCTGGGCACACACAAGATGCGCAAAGCTTCAGGAAAATTAAAGCTATTTGAAAAAAATACTAAAGATACCCGAGTTTTTTGAAAAGCAATTAATAATTAGCTGAGGGTCGATAAGTAGTTTTTTTCCCAGATTATGTTTTAAACTAGCTAAAAGGCGTGTTTTAGAGTATTTTATAGATGTAAAACAACCGGTACAGATTCTTGAATGCACTTAAGGACCTTGAATTACACATTTATCTTCATCTCCGCCATGTAATGTTACGGTCACCACTCGAATTTCACAGGTATTCTGCGGACGACGAGAATTCTGCGCGCCAGTTCAGAGCCTTGTACTTAGATGCGATACCGCACTAGAAATATCGGCGAGCGTCGCGCTTATAATCCCACTAACACATGTACAACTGTGCCGGAAATTAGGTTTTTCGGCATGTTTTTATAAATTGTTCTTATAGTTTTAAATCATTTATAGATATTTTATTTTATATTTAATTTGGATACACAAGAGTGATTTACACGTTGTTAGACTGGTGTACTCTACTTAGTTAAACTTTGCGGCAGTGGCCGAGGCACATTTTCTCTGGGGCCAATCTGATCTTTTGCAAGTCTAATGAAGATGTTAGCAGCCAGGATGACATTTCTCCCGCTTGCAGTCACGCCAGGGCCTGTAACATTATTTCCCTGCATGACTAAATTTGCATACAACAGCTCTGGACGAGTTGTTACCACTTCTCAGAGCCCAGCTTACAGAAGCCCTTCCCGTCATGCATACGTCTTAGGTTCACTCATAGAAAGTCACGTTCGGGCGCGTTTTCCCATGCCGAGTGGTGTCTTTTAGTCCCCCCTTTTACCCCGCCCCCCTAGCGAGTGTCATTGAAGGTTCATGAACCCAGCTGGGCGAGTGGCCTGAGTAAAGGCCGTTCAACCTCCTGAACTGCGGTGCGATTTGGAGACACCCACGCCATCTAACGAGCTCCTTTAGAACTAACCACCTCATGGCCGACATAGAAGGGCCACCAGCGCTCCCTGTGTGCTTGAGATGAGTACTTCCATTCCCCCTCTCAGTTAGGCTGCCAGAGTGTAGCACTGGCTACAGCATATGAACACAGGCATCCACACCTCGACCTGGCTAGAGTCGATAGGCGGTTGTTTTCGGAGTTGCCACCTATATAGCGCCGTGGTCGCGCGAATTTTGTGTTAACCACTAGAGTTGTATTTTTTTTTCTCGCCCAGCCCCTTCGGGCATTTTCGGATACCTTCGGCTCACCCCCGCCTCCCAACCTTTGTTCCAGGGCGGAACACTGTTTTAAATTAAGACTCTTTCCGCGCGCATCGGCACTTCGGCGCGCGCGGTGCTTTCTGGCTGGTCATTTCGGAATCGTCGATGCTTGTCTCCGCCAAGAAGAACGCCGTCACTTGTACCATGTAGTCAACAGACTACGAGGGATGAACTCCCTAATTTAGATAGAATTATCTTTGAAAGATTTGTGCAATGGGAGTGCATGACTTGATGTAAGTTTATGGACATACGCCATTGCTAAAAACTTTTTCTGTTGAAGAAAAACTAAAAACTAAAAAATAAATAAATAAATAAATAAAACCCAAAAAATCCAGACTTGCTGAACATACATGGGAAAATAGCCACAAAATTCTCTGGGAAGACTCCACACCACTCATACAGGAATCAGATTAAAGAGGAAAATCAAAGAATCAGCCTTCATTATTAGCAATAAAAATATTTTCAGCCAGCAGAGCATCGCATTAAAAAATATGTGGATCCCTTTGATAAAGAGAGAAACATCCCTGCAGCACAAAACAATAGCCAATACTCAACCTACCATAACCAATCCGCATTAACTCCATGGTGTACAGTCAATGGGGAGACAGCTCGTCTGCCATTGGCTGAGCAAGATGTAGCCCTTTCTCTAATAAATACCCTCATTTTTCCAGCCCCTACTCAGCAACAAGCAGGAATAAGCCATTTCAGTTAAAGTAGTATTAACTAACTTGCAATCCCCATAGGCAGGAGGTAAAGGTCCATGTGGATCAGGTACTCCATAACAAATTGAAAAAAGTTCCTGGGCGGCACTCAATAGAGTGCTGGCACAAGGGCTCAAGCAGACAAAAAAAAAAAAAGGCCCCTACTCAGTCGCACCTGTGTTTTCGTACCATGTGCGTCTCTGCCTGAGGACGGGAGCAGATTGCAGTTCCCGAAACGTCGCTTGTTTCTGTTTTGGTAAAACTATTGTGTTCGTTTCGCCTTTTTGGTTTGTCGTGTTTTGTCTCGTTTCAACTGTTGTGCTGAATTATTTTGGGTTCAATATTTTTGTGCTGTCATCATTTGTGGGGTTTTTTAATCGTTCCATTCTGTTTTGGAAAACTATGGTGTTTGTTTCGTTTTTTTCGTTTTGTCGTGTTTTTGTTCCGTTTCAACCTTTGTGCTGAATTTTTTGGGTTCAATATTTCTGTGTCATCATCATTTGTGTTTTTTTTTTCGTTCTCTTAGTACATTTTGTTTTTTCTTTGTTTTGTTGACCATATTCCTGTTACGGAATATTTTGTGGTGTTTATATCCTTGTTGACAACAACAATTTTTTGCTTAATTTTGCGTTTTTTTTGTCTTTTTTTTGGGTTTTATTTATTTATTTATTTATTTATTTTTTAGTTTTTAGTTTTTCTTCAACAGAAAAAGTTCTTAGCAATGGCGTATGTCCATAAACTTACATCAAGTCTTAGATATAATTGTTTAGCCAGCCAGTAGAGTTTCATAGTTGAAATGTTAGAGTAGTTTTATTTTCTGATTTTATTTAAAATATATTAAATGATGAAATTCTGTGTAAAAATCGCGTCGCGTGTGTCGGGACTCCTATGCGCGTCTCCATCCTGAGTGACTGCAACATCCACCCTGCTTTGGTGAGTGTTAATTTTCGCTTCGCTAGATCCCCCCCACACCCTTTTCAGGCCTTTTGGGCCAATGTTTTTCGGGACTGTCTGCAAACAGGTCTTATTCGCAAGAATGGATCTGTTTTGCAGGCAGGGTCCGCGAGTCCCGGAATCCGAGAGCCGGATTCCAGCCCAAGATTCAAGGACCACCGTGCACGTAATAGTTTCCAAGCGACAGCTGGCAAGTAGCCGGCATCATGAGCCATTTCCCGCGGCAAGACCACCTCCCCAAGCTTCTGATTCTACTTTTTTTTTTTTTTTTTTTTTTTAAAGAATCGGAAAGCATGCCAATTTCTGACACCAAATGAAATTATTTAAAATTTATGTGTTAATATAAAAGTGCATAAGACAGCAAAAGCTTAAAACTAGTTCTGTTTTGTTAAATGTAAAATTTATTGTGACATTTTTAATATTGTAATGTAGCATTATGCCTTGTCATAGTAATTTACGGGCCGGCCCTAGTCAAACCATAGCTTACCTAAGTTTGCCCTAGTTTACCAAGGTTTACCCTAGATTAACCTAAATTAGTGTGATGGTTATGATATGTAACGGCGCAACTTAATCTATCTATGTGAATTTTTTTTATTTCTCGCCATGATGCTATGACTCTAGAGTAACGTCATAACCAAATAAGGTTCTTTGTCTTAATAAACGTAGTATGCCAATATACATTTTTGCAATTTCTATTTAAAACAAATAACGATCCTCTTTTCCCCCACTTGTTTTTAGGGGGAAATATAAATTGGTTTGTCTGGCCTCTCGTAGCTCCCTCTGATGTATAATTCTTGTTATATTTTTTACTCAGCTCTTTTTTGCTCACTCACTTCCAGTTTTTTTTAATCAGTCACTTGGGCATTTATATTTTTATATTGTAGCACGAAAGCCAGTTACACAACCCGTCTGGACGGGCACCTTAACGTCCTTGCCGGTAAAATTGAAGAGTCGCGGCTTCTGGGAAATAAGGCGAAGGGTAAAGCTGGGCTCACAATGATCCGTCTCATTCGTCCGTAAATCACGTGGCATTCAGCCAATCAGATGGCCTGAAAAATTCCATCCGTCTGTCATAACCTTGCCAAGCTTTAACTTTCGACAGACGGACGGATGGAATTGTAACTTCAAAAATATCTGAAAGGCATACATTTAGTTTGTAAGTTTTTTTTTGTATTTGTTTAGCTGCTTCAAAATTATGCTTTTTTACTTGCCCATGATCACATTTTAAGTTTTATATTTGAGACAATAATTGCAGGAGACACAAAATAAATTATCAATGCATGATAACTTGAAAATAAATCTAAATAATTTTTTTAGAGTTTTTTAATCGCTCTCTCTCTCTCTCTCTCTCTCTCTCTCTCTCTCTCTCTCTCTGACTATGGTATGTATGTGTGGCATTGCTAAACTCAGACACCGTGTGACCGATCGCCATGAGAGCCTGGTACATCAAAGTGTTTTTTTTTTTCATGGAGAAGGTTTTTATGCTATCCATTTTTTGTAATTCGCCGCTAGATGGCGCTGCAGCGCATCAACTTCTGGACCGTTTAACCGATCGCAATGGATAAAGAGAAATCATACGTCATAGACATACAAACAGTAGTTGTGTGTCATTTCCGTATGTCCACCACACTATCACATAGCGCTATCCAGATTGCTTTACCTCGCGGACAATATATCACCCTGTGTTCAGCCCGGGCAACGTCGGGTACTGCAGCTAGTTATTTATAAGTGCTTAGGCTACACTATTTTCGAGCTGGTAAACCTTTACAAGATAAATTTCCTCGAAAATATAAGCCATAGTAGTTGTAGGCAGCATCCAAATAGAAAAAAAATATATTATGACAGACATGCGGATGATTGTGAATCGCTCGGCTTGTTGACATATGGACGCAAGGGATCATTGTGAGTCCAGCTTAGCTCACGTGAAAGTTTGGAGAGGTTAAGCCAGCTGAGCTAGAAGCTTCTAACAGACGGGTGAACGGACAGACAGACCAGAGCAAACAGTGTATGTATTGTTTGTGGAAGGAAGTCTATAAAGACGTCACGGAATATTCCAATTTACCAAGCATTGTCTTCTCTACCAGCTCAGGTGTCTGTGTTAATACATTCTAGAATGTTGCACATAATAAGTGAAAGATGACAATAGAAAAAATTCCAATACATCTTTTGTTTTTCGGTTTGGAAGACATTCGACTCCTCAAGGCTATCTTTCGCTACGCCACTCCAAGGTGCCTAGGCTATAATTGGCTATCGACTAACCTGGCAGTTTTACTTCATTATTTTTGGTTAGATTTTTCGAAATCGTAATGTCGAGAGTTCATTGATTTATCAATTTAACGTGATCAACTATGTAGCTCTCTATTATCAAGAAACAACGATGGTTAAAAAAAAAACCATAATTAATTCAAATTGTATAGAGACATGCCAAAATGTTTTTTTTAACGGCCTTTACTCTCGGGTAAATTGTCATGTTGAGAATGCTTTAACCTTACACTCTATTCCTGTTAATGTTGTGGCTGCCATATTGAACCTGTAGTTCATAATTGAAGTATTTGGCCAAATTCATTCGAATTTTAGAGTTGTGTGCAGTTGGCGCGTTTTTGTTCATTCCATTGTCTACAATGTTGTGCGGTCGAGTTTCTTTTTTTCGTGATAAGCTTTGATGTAGTCAGTTTGTGTATTTAAAATTAAATTTTCATATGCATTTTATTTCAAATATTTTGTTTCAGATAAACAACTTATCGGTGTTGGGTCGTCGTTTATTTCTTGGTGAGGATACAGGTTCTATCCAAAGCGATAAGAACTTTACCATCCTGGTTTTGAAGCATGGGCCAAGCCTAGAACCACGGTTAATTTTCCATTACACCAAAATACGGTAAGTTTATTTTTCAAACATTTTCAACCCATTAAAGGATAGAATCTCATAACTACGATATATTAACTTGGTTATTTTATTCTTAAGGAAATGTTTGAAATCTTAAAGTTCACTGGTTTGACCTCACGTGCTAAGCAGGAGAAAATTATATTAAGTGTTTATTTTGAATTGTTTACTGAATATATTGAGCCTTTCATACGTAACATACAGATACAGCATAAACTACAATGAATAATAGGCAAATGAGGTTTGTTTTATTGGAATCAGTATACCTACATCTCCATTTTTAAATCAAGTTCTAAAGATCACATTAGGAAGATGGTGACTATCAGCAGCGATGCATTGATGAAGGAGATTTCGGAACTCTTCGACCGCATTTCGGCACATTTCGAGGGATGTAGTGGTGATATCCTTCCGACGATGTTTGAATACCTTACCCCAGATTTAAGCGTTTGTGACTTCTTCCTGTGGAGTAATTTCAAGGAAAAGATTTTCAAAGATCGTTCTCACTCCTTCGAAGAACTGAAGATGTAAATTCTGGAAGATATCACCGCTACACCCCTCGAAATTTGCCGAAAAGCGGTCTAAGAGTTCCGAAATAGGCTTCATCAGTGCATCGCTGCTGATGGCGACCGTCTTCCTGATGTGATCTTCAGAACTTGATTTAAATAAATAGGGATATATACTGATTAAATAAAATAAACCTCTTTTCTGTAAGTTGCTCAGTTTTTTTTTAATAGTCCTTCAATACACACCTTTTGCTCCACCCTGCAATTAAATCATGTTAGAATCGGTACCAGATGATGTAGATTTCTTTTTGTAGCAAAGAATTCTTTTCATGAGCAGCCTATTGTTGGAATTAACCACTTACAAGAATAGTTTGTCTAAATGTACCCCAAGTATTGAATGATATCAACATAAGTCTTGCAACGGCTTGATTATCGAATGAACTAACCTAATACGTTAGTAACTATTGTATTTTGACATGTCGGAATTGCGTATTGAAAACACAACTGATACACCTAGTAAATAAGGTTTTGAGTTATTGGAGTAAAATAAACTGAATGAGATACGGAATGTGGGTTCGAATCCCTTCGCATCTGCCTAGCCAGCGTGTGTTAGTTGTTAGGCCTGGTTTAAAAACTACGCAAGAACGCAAGATGCAAAATTTTGAGCAACTACATTCAAAAAAACAACGCGAGGCGCAATAACTTCCAACTATCTTGCGTTTTGGACGATCATATTTGAAGTGATGTGTCCCGAAAACTTTGAAAGACACATACTTTATGTGCATAAAATATTCTTGTTAAATATAACTTTTAAAATAAAATTATTTACAGTTTTTTTTTGTTTTCATGATAAAACACGAATTATCAAAATAAGCTCGGGGCAGAAATTAATTTTCTACTGTTTTAGAAATTTTAAGTTATAGAGCTGGTGACGTCTTGAGACTTGCCCGCTTTATAAACGACGCATTGGCGTAGCTGTGTTCATAAAGTTGAGGGGGACAAATAATGATTTTGATGTCATGTAAACACATTCCCCTCTTACTAAGACGGGGGTGGTCCGGGGTTCCTCCACCGGAAAATTTTGATTTTAAAAGTGCAAAATAGCGCTTTTTAAGCAGTTTTTGTATATAACCATTGGTTACATCGATGTTAAAATTATTATTGTTTCCTTAAGATAAAATTTGAGAGTGAAGAAATTACAAATAAAGTTGGGCAGAATAATACTATAAAATAAAAATATCACGGTGTAGAAAGTTGGGGGGGACAGTCCCCTCCACCCAAAAAGTTCAGGGGGACACGTCCCCCCGGTCCCCCCATCCGGTTCCTACGCCCCTGGTAACGACGGTGATGTTTTTTCTCTTTGTTTGTGCTGTTGCGTCGTTGCGTAGTTTGTAAGGCCAGCCAGCTTCTGTGCGTGTTCACGCATGTTGCGTGCTTCCATGCGCGTCGCAGCCACTCTCCGTTCGAGGACTGCTCGGCGTCCAACTGCCGCCTCACGTACGACCAGTCGCACCTGTCGGAGGCGGACGCCGTGTTGGTACACCTGCAACGCACGGCGGGCTTCGGCAGTCTCCCGCAGAAGGGCCGCCGCCCCTCCCAGCGGTGGGTGTGCGATCACGGGAAAAAACTATCGATACCCTTTTTGGTATCGAGTGTTTTTTTTTTCTTTCGTGATACCCGATACTTAAGTACTCGAGACTAGTGAGGTCTAACATCTTACTCTTAGTGTAAGGCAGGAGCGCAACAACAGGGGGGGGGGGGGGGCAAGGGTATTTTGCCCCCCCCCTCTAAAACCTTGAAGTGGGGGCAAACGGGGTCAAAGAAAGTGCTGTGTAATCAATTTTTAGATAATAAAACTGCTTAAATAGCACCATTTTCCACCTTGAAATACAAATGGGAGGACCCCCGGACCACCAGCCTCAATAGGGGGGGGGGGGGGGATCGATGATTCTTTATAAAAAGGTATATTGCCCCCCCCACCCTTTGGAAATTTAGTTGTTGCGCCCCTGGTGTATGGCAATTGGTAGGAGTAATTTCGTGCATGGAACGGAAATGTGTAATCACCGTGCTGCCATCTGTGGCGGATGGCGCGAACTAAAGTTCACAAAGACAAACTTTATAGCATTAACGGTGTAGTGAATTTTAACAAGATGGGCAGTATTTCAATAAAATTCCTTGTCGAAAATCATGTCCTAAGGCGTGGCTTGGTATTATTTCAAGTCTTTTCTCGTTTTGCTTGTATCGGAGCCGTTTCATTATATACTACCTAGTTTAAAATTTTGCTCTGCAAATGGAATTATTTTATAGACGATGTAGCTGCTCCGACAGCGAATTATAGCGACGGGTGCAAAAACTACGTGAGATTCGCGTCCAGATATGTAGTTTAAAACACATTTTGCTTATATTTAGAAGCTCATCATTATTTTAAAGAATTCTAGGTTAAATTTCGTGTCCCTAATTTCGTATAATAAGTGTGTTTGCAACATGAGAACACACGAATTTACTCGTTAGTGAGGTTAGATGTTACACATCTCTGGCGAGTATTGCAGACACTCACATTTTTTTAAAAAAAATTATTATTTACAACCATGGAACGAGTAAGCGAAGGGGCTAAAATATTTACGATGCTTCGTTCACATTCGTTCGTTCGCTTGCTTGGATTGTTCAATGTAGTGATTTATATGGTTTTTTTTTATTCAAAATAAAAATTTACCAATCCTTGAGATTCGTTTCCGTTTCCGTGTCACTGTAGAACATGTGTAAGGGAAAATATCGATACATCATGGTATCGATACTTTTGTTTGGAAACTACCATTGATACCAGGGGGTGTACACCCCTGCTTGATCACATGGTAACTGGGTCCATATTTTTTCTCAGATAATATTCTGCGCCATGTTGGTTGGACGCCCAAAACTTTGGCTGAAGTGTCTGCACAGTGTTAGCATCGCGGGAACAGTTTTAAATGATTTGTTTTATCGAAGTGATAAGCGACTGTGTTTAGCGACGGAGATTCTAATTCAAACGTGGTGACCGTCATGAGCAATGTTTTGGGCGGAACAACATGGCGACTTCAACTACGCCACGCCGTGCCTAGCAATGTTTTGGGCGGAACAACATGGCGACTTGAACCACGCCACGCCGTGCCTGTGCAGGTGGGTGTTCCTGACGGACGAGAGCCCGCACCACACCTTCTCCCTGCCGGGCAACAGGCTCGCCGACTACGACGGGCTGTTCAACTGGTCCATGTCGTACCGCATGGACGCCGACGTGCCGGTGCCCTACGGCCGCGCGGTGCCGCTGTCCCTGCTGGAGAGGCTGCAGGCGGCGGGCGAGGAGGAGGAGGTCGACCACCACGCCCGCAACCCCAAGATGGCCGCCATCATGATCTCCGACTGCGGCGGCGCCAATGGCAGGATGGCGTACCTCAAGGAGCTGGGCAAGCACTTGCCTTTGGACACGTACGGCGCCTGCGGGACCTTGAAGTAAGCGCACGTGCGTTGGATCACGTGTGGTCAGTGGCGTAGCCAGGATTTGTGTATGGGGGGTGTTAAGAAGCATGCCCCCCCCCCCCCCCCCGTATTAAAGCGGGGGGTACTGGGTCCTCCCCCGGGAAAATTTGGATTTTAAGGTGTAAAATAGTGCTATTTTAGCAGTTTTCGGTTCTTAAATTTAAATATTGTAATGGTAAGAATTTTATTAATTTTAATATGAAATTTGTTTGAATGATGAATAAGAAATTAATTAAAGATTTGGTGCTAAGGGGGGGAGGGGGGGTTGAACCACTAACCCCCCCCCCCCCCTCCTGGTTACGCCCCAGCGTGTAGTAAGTGTGTTGCTGGAAGGGGCAGGTTAGAGTACCTGGGGGGTAATCTACACAACGACCTGGGTTGGGGGGGGGGGGGGAAGCCGGTTCACAATTTGATCAAGATGGGGCAGGACACTGAAGGGTATGGGAAGGAAGGAATGGAAGGAAGTGATGGAGTATGTGGCGGCGGTGGTGTGGGACCCATACCTGGTGACAGAGGTGCAGCACAGGGCAGCGAAATGGGTATGCGGAGAAGGGCAAGAGGGGGAGATGCACAGGCCAACGGTAATGATCAAGGAGCCGGGGTGGGAAATGTTTTTTTTTGGGGGGTGGGTGGGGATGAAGGTGGAAAAGCTGGTAAGGTTTTTATGAGGTGATCAAGAGCTGGGGAATGATGTGTTGTTAAGAGGCAGGTACAGAGAGAGGAGAGACAATGTGTGGAAGATAGAGGGAGTGGAGATGACCAGAAAGAGGGAGGCATTCGTTCCTAGTAAGGAGAGGCTGGGAGTGAATTTGTTGGAGGAAAAGGTGTTGGAGGTGAGAGCTGTGAAGGTCTAATGAAGTCAACTTAAAGGGTAGGGGAGTGAAGTGTGGGAGAACAACTTGACCTGGGTGGAAGCCAAATTACAAGCAGATGTAAAAAGTTCAAAAGGTAAGGATGGGTTGTTTGAAAAATGGCGGCACTCTCAAGTAAGGCTGTCTGTAGATTTTATTAAATCGTTATAATCACACTGATTTGCTTGCTTGATCACACCTCTTGGTGTTATGTTTATGAACAATAGGTTCACAGTTCACTATAATCTTGAAGGTCCCATCGCCTCGTGCCTGCAACATGTAAAAACTCTACATTGTGTATACATGTGTGTTACATTAGCTAATGTACCCGTGCTTTACTACAGAAATCTGCTGAACACACACACTGCTCATTATTAAGATTGACACAAAAATAGCAAAGAGAATGTGAATCATTTTATTGTATTTTTAAATATGCTGCTAATTTAATTTACAAATTTTTACAAACATTCTGACAGTGTTTTACAGTTTGTTGTCTGGCCTTATAGGTACTTTATTTGCGCAGAATAAAGGGTTTGAAAATTAAATTGATAAAAACTATATCAAGTTTGAAGTGCACAAAAACTTCTTCCCCCCCACCTTTTCCAGGGCAAATATATTTTCCAAATTACACTTCTTCATTTTCGCCCTGTGCAACGACAGACACAGACATACTAACCCCCTATGTACGTCCCCTGTGCACAAGTCTTAAATCATATCTAACCGACCTAATGCCTGTAAATAAAATTATGAAATTATAGTTACATACGAGAAAAACAATGGATTCTATACAGTTACAGTCAGTCATAAGACCTAATTAATTCTTGTAATTAAAATTCCCTGAATTTTTGAATTAAAGCTTAATGTTTTGTTGATATCAAGGTTGTTTGAGTCAATGGGTAATGAGATCAGGGCTGTTCAGAGAAATTAACTGGCCCCGGGGCAAATAATTTTGTCAGGCCCCTCCTCTCTATTACTTAACACACAACTCTTCAAACCCAATATTTAAAAAAAAAATCAATGACTTGAAACCTTTAAGAGATTATAATGCTGTATAAATATAATGACACTAAGTGATTTGTAATAGCATGATGAGAAAATTTTTTAAATGTTTCTCTCAATAAAACATACATCCTTTTATACTATTTAAAAAAAAGGCAAATTTTTTCTTTTTAAAACTTAACAATTTATGAAGTAGGTACTGAAGAACTTAAAATTTAACATATTTAATACCAAACAAATAAAAAGTAAAAAATAATTTAAATTAGTACTTTTTTTTTTGCTTTCATATCAGCGAATGTTTCAATAATAGAATTATAATTCAATGTGTGCACAAGTCTTGATTCATTGCATGATGTTCTTAGTTTAATAAGTCTTTGTTGACCCATTGTTGACCCTAGTCAATTCTTTATGCTGCTAAGCACCCTGAAAGTTCTTTCTGTTTGACAACAGAACTAGAAATTATGCAGAAAATGAGGAAATAAATTATTGAGAAATATTATAGAGGCTGCTGAGTAGAATTAGTAATGTTGTCTAAAATAATCTTGAACGATGAGAAATTGCAAACAAATTATTTGCCTCCTTACTTTATTTTTCATATGCGACAGATTATACAAACCCAATATTAAATAAATTTATTTGTTCTTTGTTTGCCTTTACTAATTTTTGATGCCTTTTTTTTTTCTTCTGCTTTGAGCACCTCATTTATGTTGGTATTCCATAATATCCTGGAAAAATTTATCACATTGCATTCTAAAATAAATAGTTAAAATAAAAAAGTGGCACATATTATAAACATCTTTGTCAATGTCACCACGTATGGTTGACCAAAATTAAATACAAAATATCATACTCGTATGCTTCTCTCATAACAGTGAGATTTCGGATCTTTGTACTTACAAGTCATTTAATTAATGTTACAAGCAAAATGGAGACATCTGGATCGAGAAATAAACATATACATATTACACAATTATGCTTCGCCAACGGTGAATGTGCGTTGTGCCCACTTAAACATGCTAAAAAAATCCAGGACCGTAAGTAATTCTGAGTTACTGGCTGCAACAGAATATTATCTTGAAATAACATCTCCCTCATACAACGTCCACCTGTCGTAGCCAGCATATTTTTAATTGTCCTATCAGGTTTTCAAAAATCCACACCAAGCGATAACCAAGCTCAAGGATGTAGATCCTGGAGCCAGGGGGTTCAAACCCCCCTGGAATCAAAAGGACTCTCTTTGAGGTGACCCGTTGTGCTTGCTAAATCGTAACTTGTGAAATGGGAATGATGCATGCTATACCATGGCCCCCCCCCCCCTCCCCCCCGGGAATCCTACAGATTTTAGCCCATAACCAAACCTCCTCCTCATCTAAGATGAAACAAAAATATATTTTTTAGTTTTTTGTCTCTCTTTGTAGTCTGTTGTCATAACTTTCTTGCAGGCAGATTTGCTTGTACAAAGTTACTGTGGCCGTGACTGTAAATGTGATATGAGCACATTCCATAACTTAAGGTTTCCATACTTGTAATTTTCATCCTGTCAGGGTAAATCCACACATTAAAAAGTAACCAGCCCCTTCTACCCCCCCCCCCCCCCCCCCCCATTCCCGGTGGGCATCTCTGGCAGGGGCACAACAACTAAATTTCCAAAGGGGGGGGGGGGGGGGGCAATATACCTTTTTATAAAGAATCATTGATCCCCCCCCCCTATTGAAGCGGGTGGGTCCGGGGGTCCTCCCCCGGGAAAATTTGTATTTCAAGGTGGAAAATGGTGCTATTTAAGCAATTTTATTATCTAAAAATTTATTACACAGCATTTTCTTTGTCCCCGTTTACCCCCACTTAAAGGTTTCAGAGGGGGAGGGGGGGCAAAATACCCCCCCCCGTTGTTGCGTCCCTGATCTCTGGGGATTTTGTCTTCCTCTGCTCCCCCCTCTTGATGGCCCTGGATGAGTTGATGGAATGAAGCGTAAATTGTCTTGTTGAGGCACGCAATCTGATCACCCGACCATCATGGCGCCATTTGAAATCCCCGTGTTTTTATCATCAGTTTTGCGAATGTTAACCGCAGGTGCGAGGGGCACTTCCGACAGGACTGCGCAAAGCTCCGGGGCTACAAGTTCTACCTGGCGTTCGAGAACTCGAACTGCCGCGAGTACTCGACGGAGAAGGTGTGGTGGAACGCGTACCACAAGGGGTCGGTGCCCGTGGTGATGGGCGCGTCGCGGGAGGACTGCCGGCGGCTGCTGCCCCCGGGCTCGTATGTCCACGTCGACGACTTCCCCTCGCCCCGCGCCCTCGCGCTGCACCTGCTCCAGCTGAGCGAGGACCCGGCGCGCTACAACGCGCTGTTCGCCTGGCGGAGGGCGTTCAGGGTGCTCAACGAGCACGGCTACTTCCAGTCGCCGGTCCACCACTACTGCCGGCTGTGCGAGGCCCTCAACTACAACGACCCGCGCCCCAAGACCTACCGCAGGATGGAGGACTTCATGAGCGTGAGGAGGGACTGTCGCAAGGGCTTCAGCACCCAGCACTGACTTCGCACGTCAAGACAATCTCCACTCGACCATTGGCTGTGATATCTTAGTATAGGCTTTGAGTATATATACTGTATTAGAAGTCGCCAGCCCAGGTTAAAATTTCTAATACGGTTTTGAGGTAGTTGGTTAATTCGCCGCCGCAATCGCCACCATCTCTAGGAGCATCGAACTTGCGGCGGTCCCTAGCGGACAAGTGTCGAACTCTTCAAACACCCCTTCCCCCTCCCGTTGAACGACCCTTGAGCTGCAGTGAATGTTGGGTTGGTGGGGTGCGGGGGAATGACAGCGGGCGACAGTGCTGCGCTCTAACGTGCAAATAACAACCTAAGACGATACAGGGCGTTTACGGCAGCGCACTGCAGCGGTGAAGTTCCCAAGCTGCTTATCATACGCTTCTGAAAAAACGTAGAGTAAATCCTATCCACTCGCGACTTCTATACAGTATATATATTCAAAGGTATAGGTTATTCATAACCACAAAGGTAATTGTGTATATAGTTTATTTGCAAAGCAACCAACCAAAATTAATGGGGCCCACTAGGCATCAAGATAACGTAAGGTGCGTTGAATTATTCATCTATGAAGTGGATGTGTGTTCGTTCTGATCAGTAATTCTGTTAGCAAAATAAATCCAAACTAAGAAGGAAGTTTTTTTAAAAATAGTAAAAAGAATCATAAAAATGCCATAATGACGTGAGTTTTCTTAAACAAAGACGTTAACACACCAGCGAGAGACTAGTGTTAAACTTCATTGTAACCAAATAATGTTTTGCCATCCGGATGGAAAAGGGGTTGAAGTGTCACACACATTTTAATTTAAATTTTTTGCATGGAAAACATTGCACACCCAAACTTCATAACTTATTACTAGGGACAAGATTATAGAATAAAAACCTAAATAACACAGAAAAGCGTGTCATTGCATCACAACCCCAAAATGCACCATCAGCATTTTTAATCACAAATATACTCTAAACACACAAAAAAATATTTATATATATTTTTTTTTAATATAGGATATCAAACTAATGTAATTAATTAGTACATTTGTATTAAATTGTATATTCTAGATACATTATTTTTTTTTTACATTTTTTTTGATCTTGAAACACAAAAGTTTTTGCCAATTTGTTTTTATTGTTCTGAGTACATAGTTAAACATGCTTATTGCAAATTATTACATTCTAAAAGTGCATCATGTATCGGTCAAAATGAAACAATTTGGTGAAATAACTATCGGAAAACAGTTAATTATCATATTTTATTAATAATATGCTACCTATATAAATAAATATAATAAAAAATAAAATCAAAATCTGTTTTAAAAACATGTTTAGCTTAAAAATAAAATCATAAAATCTTGAAACCTTTACAGTGAATATAGTTTTCTGGCAATGTAACTAGGCTTAAAAAATAAGTATATAGTGAACCGCAAACAAAATAGTAATTTTAATACAAATGGCACCACCCTAGTATTGTAACATGTTTTTATTTTTAGTAAAGATGCATATTCAATAGTGGGTGACTTGTGCTGACTAAATAGTACTGATAGTTAGTGTTTAAACTTTCTTTGTACATAATGTTATTGTAACCCATCATATATAATGTACCTTGAATCTTCATGTTAGTGAAATTTCTAATATGCTAAAAATTTATCAATATTTGCGTGCAAAAGCCATCACCACTAGTTCATTTTTCTTAGGTTGGAAATCTTACAAATTGAATGGGGTTCATGAAATTGTAGTAACACCTTAATTTCAGACTTCTGTTTTATAATCTTAATGCTTATAAATTCTTGCAGAGAATTTTGTTTTGATCAAGTACGTGTTTAGATAAAAGACTGCTTGGTCCAACACATCAGATTGAAAAGCGTAAAACAGACTGTGGTAAATTTGAATTTTGTAACTTTGTCGATGGGAATGGCTTTCAGAAGTGGATTACCAAATGTTCAAATCAAATGGAATGCACATCCAAGTGTGGTCCGTGAAAGTGCCGTGTAAATGCCTGTGGTTCCGTGTCAAAATGATAGCCAGCGGGCTGTGTTTATAACTGGGACACTTAAAAGCACGGGACCTTTCTCGTTTCATTCCTAATGATGATGAAATAGCGACATTAATCTCAAAAAAAGGTGAACTAAATTCTAGCTGCATTTCTTGCACGTCATGTCAATATCATTTTTTATTTTCCCACATTGCAAACACAAACTTGACCATTGCATACAATGCAGTTTCACATGCCGGTCAAGCGTGTCATACAATTGGGCAGAAGTCAAACGATCGTGCGGAGTCATACTGCATGCAGATCATTTCTGGTCGAACAGAAAAAGACACAAATTCATTGATGTCCCCAAAGCAAAATGCTGCACTGAAAAATTTGAGAAATGCAATGTAAGTAATAAATCTGCAATAATGTCCCAAAAGGGTCTGTCCCAATAGGTTCACAGTGTTGGTATTAATAGGAAACTTTGTCACACGTCACAGTGAGAAGTCAGTTGCATACAGCACACCGCTCATGTTTGAGGTGCAATGTATAATTGCTGTGTGCAAGCTGTCTCTTAGGTGACTTGGTATTAGTAGAGAAGTGTGATCTGTAGTCACCTCAAGTGAGCCATTACAGTCTTCTTCATACAAGCAATTGAATACGCTGTAGAAATGATGCTTTTTTTTTCTTAAGTAAAAATAAGTATTTTTTGGACTATTGACAAATTTTTGTGTTACAGCATTGATAATACACATTTTTTTAAATGCAAAAAAAAAAATACACTTACACTTAAATTTGCTCATGATTAACAGTTAACTAAAAAATAACTATTGAAAATAAACAGAGCAGATTACACAGTAATAATAGGAAATACCTATGTCAAAAATTTTCACAAAAATATCAATTCTACATGAGATTCTACCCAATAGAAATGTTATTTTGTATAGTTTGTGCTAAAATCAGTGAATTTTTAAAAATTATTAAAAAGTATATTTGCTACAATCAAAATGACACCTGCAAAAGCAATAGCAAAACTGAGTTTTGATTCTCACTCATCAGAACTTCCATTTCAATTGAGAACTATTACTTAAGCTAAGTGATTCATCAAATTTTTTGTCAATACAATTTTGTCAATGTAGCTAGTTTTCTCATCATTTTGCAATGCCACTAAGCATTGCCAATTTTACGGTTATTTTAATTAAGTCAGTGCCTTTATGCTTTGAGACTATCTCGGAAAAATTCTCAGTATGGTGTATTATAACTGTAGGTCATTCTAATTCTCTATCAGATTTGTGTTCTTGTTAACTACCTGTTCAAAAATGTTAAAAATGGTACATACTATGTATATGAGTTTCTTTTAATCTAGTCATTTTAAATGATTGTCTTGTTAGTTGCTTGTTTCATGTAATTTATTTTTCAAGAAATCATAACTTTGCACATTTGATTTCTTAATACCCAACAAAATGGTAAATGACCAATGTTAATTGTATTAAACATTGTACAGACATATTATTTATTAAAGAACTACATTTTGTGTGCATTCTATTGTTAATGTTTGTAAATAATTTCTGCTCATGGTTGTGCTTAGTTCCAGTTTCATTGCAACGTGTAACTCGCTATAGAATCTGCAGCACGATGAATGGAGATGAACTGTTCCTTATTTAGAACTGCTTCGCTAATAAGGTAGCAACAATTTAGCACTGCTCATCATGCGTGGAGGGGGTGAAATAAATACATATAATGCTGATACGGTGACTATGAACTTAAGATAGCTATTAAAAACTAATAAGTAATAACTATCCATCGTAAAGCTCGCTCTGACAAAAAACAGGAAATGTTGGTGCCAATGCTCCCTCCGTGTCCCCCGCAATGACGTAACCGCGCAGCAGCGAACGCTAAATTGCACTGTAGGTGCGGCTAGTGTTCAGTCGCAAGCCAGCTCGCAAAGAAAGTACTGGGCGATTTGCTCCAAACAACTTTTATTCTTTACGCTAGAGTGTTAACTACATTTTGTAAAAAAGGGGGTAGGGGACTATAATATTTTTTTACACAAGCAGCAAGGAATAATGCCAAACGAAAGTGAAGAAATGGAAGAAGCAATGAGTGACAACCATTTATAACCAACTGCCTAGCTAGACTTAATGATGCAGAAATATGTTGGCTCTATAGATTAAGAAAGAAAGAAGCCCAGGAAAATGCAACGGACTCGGTCATCAATGGACGTGGATAACCCAAAGGAAGCAGATTTATTTTATCCATTCCTTCAAAGCATCTCAAGCATCCTACTTTGGAACTTGAATCAAATTCAAGAAAAAACATAATGGTAGTCGCCCTGACTTCTACCCACTCCAATTTTTTTAACACAGTCCACCATAAAACAAAAAAATATATTTACATTAAGAATACTTGGAATAATTACAAATCAAATTATGTAATCTTGTATTCAACAATACAAGATTTTAAGAATAATATTCAGCTATTTGTATTACACAGTTGCCTTTGTGAAGGCAGGAAGAAAGCACTTATATTCTACACAAAAAATATCACAGTAGATTGTTTTATTTCAAACATAAATCAAAACTGCAGTTAACGGTGACACACCACTGCTGTGGAGAAAGTAATACACTATTAGAATTAAATATGCTGCATTAAAAATTTTATAATTGGAATAAACATTAACCAGCGAAAAATGTTTTTCCAAATATCGTAATAAGATATGGTAAAAACTGGCCAATTATCATTGGCGAAGCGCAGGACACTTGAATGCATTACTTTCAAGCTATTTTACACTTCACGCCGCTAGATGGCACTACTGTAACTAGTTTCATGCACTTAAAAACGTTGGTATACACTAAGCCGCCAGGTTTGCTGACATTGCTTGTCTCTCGTATTTCTTACCAGTTTTCCATATTATCCCTATTACAAAATTTGGTGTTTCTCTACTTAGACTAGCACTGAATATTGAGAGACGAAAATCCATTCATGATTTAAAATCGCTAAACTTGAATAAAAAAAAAATTGAATTTTGAAAAAATTATTTTCAGGTGCAGTAGGCGTGTTTTAGTTCATTCACTGATTCCATTGTCTACAATGTTGTGCAGTTGATTTTCTTATTTTCGTGATAAGCTATGAAAGTAGTCTGTCTGTGTTTTTAAAATTAAATTCCATATGCATTTTATATTTTGTTACAGATAAACAATTTATCTGTGTTGGGTCATCGTCTTTTTTCTAGGCGAGGATACAGGTTCTATCCAGAGCGATAAGAACTTTACCATCCTGGTTTTGAATCATGGGCCAAGCCTAGAACCACGGTTCATTTTACATTACAGCAAAAAATGGTAAGTTTATTTTTCAAACAATTTCAACCCACTGAAGGATAGAATCTCATAATTACGATATTTTAACTTGGTTATTTTATTCTTAGTTAAATGTTTGACAATTTAAGTTTACTGGTACGACCTCATGTCCTAAGCAGAAGAAAATTATATTAAGAGTTTATTTTGAATTGTTTACTGTATATATTGAGCCTTTCATACTAATGTAAAGCTTTAACTACAATGATTATTAGGCAATTAAGGTTTATTTTATTCAAATCAGTATACATCCCATTTATTAAATCAAGTTCTGAAGATCACATCAGGAAGATAGTTGTCATTAGCAGCAAAGCATTGTTGAAGGTGATTTCAGAACTCTTCGAACGCTTTTTGGCACATTTCGAGGGGTGTAGCGGGATATCCTCTTGAGTTTTCATCTTCATTCCTACAAGGAGTGAGGACGATGTCTGGAAACCTTATCCTTGAGGCAACCGTAGAGGAAAAAGTCACAAATGCTCAAATTTGAGTCAGTAGGTGCCCTGGATTTAAGTGTTTGTGACTTCTTACTGTGGGGTGACTTTCAAGAAAAAGGTTTTCAAAGATTGTTCTCACTCCTTGGAAGAACTTAAGATATAAATTCGAGAGGATATCACCTTTACACCCCTCGAAATGTGCCGAAAAGCGGCCTAAGAGTTTCGAAATCGCCTTCATCAATGCATCGCTACTGATGGCCACCATCTTCCTGATGTGACCTTCAGAAAATTATAAAAAAATAGGGATGTATACTGATTCCAATAAAATAAACCCAATTTCTGTAAGTTGCTCAGTTTTTTTTAATAGCCCCTTAAAACCAATACACATTTTTTGGCCTACTCTGTATGATCAATGAGGGTAGCAATATTGTAACATTACTGATTTTTGTGATTTGAAACCCCCACAAAACCAGAGGTCCCTGACAAGGGTCAATTTGCTTCATGTCGAAAATGAGGTCTTTATAGTGTTTTTCATGCCTAGTTTGCAGTAAAGGGAAATGACATCCATTATTGCCAGATTTTATAAAATTTACTATTTGTTAATTCTTTTAATACCATAAAATTATGTCTATTGGCAGTATTATTACAGGTGTAGCCTCGTCATTCTGAAAGAAAAAAATATTGTATTCTAAGCACAGATGATTATTTCACAGGAAAAACTAGTTGTAGCAGTTCATCCCTATTAATAATTAGACATATCATTAATTATGTGCTATACTCAAACAGAGCCAAAATTTCTAGTTTTAAATTACGGAAAAAAAATCTGTTGATGGAAGCGGGTGAAACCAAGATGTCTTTCTGTTACGGCACTTTAGAAGTAAACATTGAATATTATCAGATAATACTCTTTGATGGAAAAAAAAACCTTTTTCCAAAATTCTCATTACAAAATTTCTTTATTTTCATTACAATATAAAGTTGTTTCTAAGGATGGTATTTCAAGATGTTCGGGTAAGGCAGCGATTAAGCACTGCCTTGTTGGGATACACCCGTAACCTAACTCGCAGGCCATATTCCAGAACGGAAACCAATTGGAACCTTTTTAATAAACGTTTCCCTGTGCGAGGCTATAAACTGGTTTGTTTCAACACCTTCTATATAATTTTCTGGAGTACATTTTAAAGTTGCGATTATTTATTGTTATGCTCAATTAGAGTCTACTTACTACTATTACCTAAATGTATTCCAGAATAGTTTCGCTATCATAAAGTTTCATTCGGTACACTAACATGCTTGGTACGTCCCCTGATGATCGTAAAAAGGACTATGTATGAGTTAACAGCGCCAGAAGGGGTTCCGCCAACTGGACGAAATCACCAAAAAAGTGAGCTCTGCGCAGGCGCGGAATTTGGGCAAAAGGTTGGCATGGATAAAACACCAAAATCTGTTTCCTAAAAAATAAGGGACTAACCATGTATTGTCGTGCACTAGTAATACAGTTAGGGTACAGGTGTAGCATATTCAACACCTAAACTTATTTTTGTGTGTTGGAATACCAAACCAAAACTTTTGTGCTGTATGGGGTACATCTAGCAACAGAGAACACAGAAATAAGAACAGTGCTAATGGCATAAATTGTGCATTGGAAATAGAGTATGTGTCCATTAAATTGCACACTGCAAGCTATGAGACATGCTATAGATACAGACAATTGTCAATTGTCATTGTAGTGCAAGTCATTGTAATGGTGAGGCTACACAGATCAGTCAATAGTTAGCCTTCTATATTATTTCATTGATGTAATCCACAAAAATGGATCTTTTCCATCAAACTGATACTAATTATAAACAAAACACTGAGAGAAACAAAAATTCATGAAAAGCATATGCAGAAGTACAACACGATTTAGGAGAACTATGAAAAACTTAAGTCAGGATGGATGAACCAGGATTAGAACATGGTCCAAACGACAGTCCAACGTTTTTATTGTCCCGTCACTTAGTTCGTTTGACGAATAATTCATGGTTTTAAAGCCTTTTATGGACACAGGAAAACATTGAAATAAATAAACTAATAATGAAAATTAATCATTTCATTATCATTTGCATCAAACCCTATATGGACAAACTATTTTACATTTCATAAATCTTCCAAGTGCTCAGGAGTTCACTACTTAAAATCACAAATAATAATAATAATAATAATAATGTCCTCTACAGTGTACAATTTAGTACATAGCTACTGCAAACACACAAACAATGTACAATGGTTTTCATCCTATTAAAATACATATTATAGTATGACTAAGCTGCTAACTTCAGACATTTTCACCACTGAACAGTATGGTTAGTTTAGAATGTTTATGGAATCGGACTGGACGAAACTCCAAATGCAACGAAGATTATCCATTGTGAATCATTGTCATACTTCCAAAAAAAAAAAAAAAAAAAAAAACCTTAGATTTACAAGATATGTGCCAGCGTGAAAGAAGTATTTCCACGGCATGTTCAGAGCTTAAACAAATTAAATATTAACCACACTTAATTGAAGAATCTGAGCTGCAATTCACTTAAGGTAATTTCACTACATTTATAGTGCTTTGGAATTAAGCTGATGAGATTTTTTTTTTTTGGCTATAACTCTGAAGAACATGGGGTGGGAAGTTTCAAAATTTTTATTATACACACTTTGGCTTTTAACTGAAGTACAGCATTCCAGTATGATTAAGATAACTTCCTCCACTGTCTATTTTTTTTTAAACATTGGATGTATAATCATTTTTGGCAAGATTAAAAAAAAAAAGAATGCTTATGTAAATCCAACAAAGCATTAGGATTTATTTAGGTAATATGACTGATATAAAAAAAAGTACCATTATGTAAACATAACATCTCCATACTATGTGCTATATTAAATGTACATAGCACATTATAACCAATTTATATGCTATGCTTAAATGGATTTTTCTCTCCTTACACCTTAAATGTTTTGAAAGACAATATTTGAAAAAGCTATGTTTACTGCAGTCTAAATTTAAGATTACCAATTTTTTTTTGTATACATGTATTATTTTCAGTAACCAATATTTTGATTTAATTAAGCACTAAACTGAAGTAATTCCAAATGGATAAATATTTCTTTCCAGACAGGGTATGACGATGTAAAAACAATCCCACACTTGTTATTAACTGAACACAGTGAAATTTTACTGTTTGACTTTGAGTAAAGTTGTTAAGAGCGTCTCTGGTTAAATGTATCCTTACAAGACAAAAATAAGTTGAAATCCTCTACATTCAACTTTAAGGCTATGCTATGGTATTATTTAGGAACATTTTTTTTTATTATGAGATATAGTTAGTGTTTCTTATAATACACACACATCATGATTGCACTAGGGTTTTGTACACAGTTGAACTTCATACAATAAGGGGAAGAAATTAATTTCACAAAAAATAGTAAATACAATAACATATGATATGGTTTGACAGGATGTCTACAAATATGTGGTGATCCAATTTCAGGACTTTTTTAAAACCTTTTAATAATTTTTTTAGGCTTTTTTTTTTTAAATCTAGGGTCATGTTTATACATATGCAAAGTTAAACTTAGTTAATATACTGATCTTTTCATTTGAACAAGGTAATTTTTGTTATAAAGATAAAAAACTTTCATATATATTTTCAAATGATTTAAATCGACAGTCTCTCCAACTATTTAAATTAAATGTGCAACTATAAATTAAAATGAAGCATAAAATAACATGCAAGTTAGCAAATTCCTGCTGGAAATAGAAATTTCGTGACTTCCAGCACCGTTATGGGACGGTTACACATGTTCAACTTATGCTTGCGGTTACACAGTCTGAACATGTTTCGATTGAGACCCTTTCTCATTCATCCTAAACAGTTTGGCAAAGTAGTTCAGAACGACATCTCTTCTACACAAGCCTCTGACTGACTCTTGAGTGTTGGAGAGTATAAAAAGTCCTTTGCGAAAAATGCATGATGGAGAATGTTCCTGGCACAAGTTCGTGTAATATTTTAGCAACTGCAAAAAAAAAAAAAAAAAAAATATGCTGACGTAATTATTTCCTAGAGGTACACTTGCTCAAATAAATAGGATCCGCAACACATTCATTTGACGATAGTAGACGGTTTTGGAGTTCAAACATACTTTATACCACCTGCTGTGTGACCATACACTTATGCATTTGTAAATATGTTTAATACTTAAACCTGTTCACCTGTCACTGCGCCTTTATTGTTTATTTTGTGACTTCTATTACCAGTCCTTCAGTTCCATTATAGTTTCGTGACTTTCGTGACCTGTAGACATCCTGTATTACTGAAAATGACTAACTGCAAAAGACATAACAACAACATCTGAAATTTCAAAAGTATTTACCAAGCGGAGCAACATAAAGGCCTTGCAATTAATCTAAAACAAGAATCAAATGGCTTGCTAAATAAGAAAAATAACACAACCTGTAATTAATAGGTTTAAAAATAGTGGACCTTGCATAAAGAATTAAAATATTTGAAAATGCTCAAATAGTAAAAAATTAAGATATCAAGAAAGGAGTCTTACTCTTCATATCACAAATAATGTAATCATATTGATAAGATAAAAACATAATGAATCTAAGTAAACCAGACATAATGAACATAATAGTTTATTAAAATAGTTTTTTTAAATAAATCCATTGACCTAATCAAATTATTTAAAAAAGAAAAATACTTATTTTCAAAATTTTTTTCCTTCAAATATAGTGCCCCTCAATTCTATCTCCCTCTAGAGTATGGAGGTTGCAAGGTTTTAATATTATTATCTATAAACATACTAAACATGTTTGTGAGCATTAATTACATTACAACACTAGCTTAAATCACATTACTGCACTAATCACAGATCACAACCCAGTATTACTTAATCATATAAATACAAATTCAATTTATACAGTACTATACATGAATCATATGAAAATTTTCAATAACTCAACCAAACCAATGGGAAGTATACAACATGATGACGACACTAATAATTTGATGTATGTACAAATACAAAATCAATAACTGACAAATCTACACACAGAAAGTAGGAAATATGATTGTCCACTAGCCTATAAAACGGCATCACACAGGTGTTCACATGCATGTTCATAAACATCATCAGCTATAAAATACGAATTTTAATGCAACATACTCCCTAAACAATGGTTAACAAATACATTGCATGAATCCTGCAATATTAATAAAACTGTTATTCCTCTTTTCATCGACCATTACACAGTCTTGTCTCACCAACTGCTTGGTACAGCTGTTAACAATTTCAGATAAATTTTCTTTTCCTTAAGGGGCCCGCCTAGTCAGGGGTGTACCTGTGATAGCGAGACGGGATGATAAGCGCTACGCTCGCTGGTGCTTCTAGCATAGGACAACTATGAAATTTGAGCGGTGATCACAGCATTATACAGCGGAGAAATTACAATCATTACCGGGCGTTTCACTTCTACAATTTACTCTGAAATCACACCTATCAGCCATTTGTACTTTCCTAAAATGTACAGTTTCAAAACAAAATACGGAAACATAACTACCTGTCTGCTTTCAGTGCATTTTCAAATACTTTTCTTAAATTGACACCACTCTGGTATCTTGAGCAGTTTTCAAATTGCGTGGTTTCTTCTGTAGCTCTGCGTACTGTATATTTGCCTGGGTAGACGGGCCCCTTAAGTGTTCAAGTAGGTGACATCTCGTACAACACACACTTCTGGAATGTTAAAACAACATTAGAGTTTAAATGAAAGGTGTTACTAAAAACCTATTTTGTCAGCTATCAACGATGCAGGAAAACTGTTTATGAAAAACATTTCAAAAGTACAGTATTTCAAACTGCAAAAAAAGTTAAATGAAGTCTATTTGATGTAGCCACTTTTCAGTTACTTTAGACATTAAAAAAAAAAAAAAAATTCAGTACGAACATGCCATATAAAATCAAATTTTGCAAATATTAATTTACTTCTTAATATTTCCAAACAGTAGTTATTGCTTTTGCTTCCTTTGATTTTTGCCCTCTAAAAAAGTTACCTTTTTTACCAAATAACAAACTATTTGTGAACTTAGCTCTCACACCTTCTGTCACTGAATGTTCGGTTTGTATTACTGGAACATTAAAACCTCACCAAGATCACCTACAGTGAAACGTCTTCAATAAGACACGTTCCAGAACACAGTGATAGGTACCAGGTTAATGATGTAGCTGGATTACAGAACATCACTAGTTTTACAGGAATACCAAAAAATATTAATATACATTACAATTGGTTTTTTTTAAGAACCAAGTTATAAGTTAATAGGCTGCCCTCTGTAGAAAGAAATAACACAGATGATCAGTGGCCTTCAAAAAATCATTACAGAAATGTACCCATGAAATGTGAAATGTAACCCACTTGAAAACAGGAAACTCTGGGCAAACTAAAAATTCAGGCAGCAAAGTAATGCGACCTTGCTACCAAGTTCAACAGCCGTAATTCATCAATAAAAAAATCTATACTAGGAATGGGCCAAATCTCAATTTTCTCTAATTTGAATCTCGAATCCAAATCCTGGAGTACCTCTAATATACCCCTCACAACTGAACCTATGTCTCAAGGTTCAAAAATAAATAATGTACAATAAGTGAAAAAATATTAACAATGATGTTGATACATTCAACCCTTTAAATGTTTGTTTCACAAACCAAGTTTCCAGTATCAATACATATTTTAATTCTTTTTATAATATAATTACAGTAGACTCCCGATTATCTGGGGTAATCACTGGCATTGAAAAACACGGTTAAAGCAATGTTTGGTGAAAAAAAGGTTTAATAAAATTTTTTATTCAGACTGTCGAGACAAACAACCGGCCCTTGTAGTAACACCCAAATTCGTTCCAGGAAAACAGAATGCTAATGAAAAACTGTGATTAAACAACTTACATTTAAATTATAAAAAAGATTGAACCTAAATTTAAAAAATTCACGAAACACATTGTTTACATAATACGGCTTGAGCATAACATTCCTTAGTAGGTGCTACAACATTTCTGGGTTACAAAATAATAATTTTGTTAATATAGAAATTCTAATAAGATTTTAAAAAAACATAAACTTAAGAGTTTTCTGTTATTAGAAAGATAATTTAACCTGTCAACGTTATTCCCGACTCTGTAGTCTACCAAATGTGTTTATGCCTTGGTATGCCACCAGCGCAGCCTGGCAGGTGAGGTAAACTAACCCCGACAGTTTCTGGCTTTTCTCACCAGATCCGCTGCTGACTCGCAGGACGGCGGAATGCAAACGTTGGCCGAACACTCGAGCGTTGTCGGGAATAAATAAACAGCCCATGAAGGACGTGAATAGGTTGACTGACTGATAATTTCTAATGCTGCCTAAACATAACGCAGGCCAGTTATCGCTCCCATGAGTCATCGAGCAGAATCGCCGTGGCAGCGCTAACCTGAGCGCGGTTCACAAGGTTGCATGGAACACAAGCGAGGTCAGCTTACAGGGTTGCGTTTATAATTTTCTCTAGCAGTTTCAAAGTTCATGATGCACACTAACACTTACCAACTATGCATTGTACTATGTTTGGCAGCATTATTCGTCGAGAAGAACAGCATAAAATGCTCAGTCACATCAATAGATTACAAAAATAAAAAATAGTCAAATATTTTGGTTAACCCACAAACCGGTTAATCCGCACCCAGATAATCAGGGGTCTACTGTACATGTTGAAGTACAATATCTTGGGGGATGGTATGAAGAAAAAAAAATTGACATAGTAAACTCCAGATGTTATCAATGCTGAATTTTTTTAAATTTTATTTATTTATTTCATCTAGTATTTTTCTTCAAACTTTTTCCTCGAATATAAATTCCTTTGAGTACTAAGGATTTGATTGGCACATACCTAATGTGTACGCTTGGTTGGTGACGGACAACCGAATGTGCTGAATCATAAAATGATGGATTAAAGACATTTCACTGTATTTGGATATCGTTTAAGACATTTACACGAGTCTTCTAAATGCCTACTGCAACAATTTTAGAACATGCAATAAAATTTTTCCTGAACTTAATTCAGGACTATTCGTTTAGGAAATTTATACGAGTCTTCTAAATGCCTACTGCAACAATTTTAGTACATGCAATAAAATTTTTCCTGAACTTAATTCAGGACTATTGTCTGACATCAGAAAATGATATGTCTATAATTATGATTTTATCATCAAAGATGTTACACTGAGAAAAAAAAATTATGTATGAATATATTCATATGAGAGTAAATCAGTCAGTTTACCTGAGTTTATGTTCAGTAACAATACAAAAAGAGAGAGCAGTTAAAGCTTAAAACATTTCAGAAAAAAACATTTTAACTTCTAGTACATAACTAATTCTGCAACAAACTTCAAAATACTACGTACAATATTTTCCTTTAAAGAACTTACTGTACCACATCTCTATTTAACAGTATATGCATTAGCTGGCTTAACAGAAAATAATTATTTAAAATATACATTCCATAAATTTAGATCTTACTTTTCTTCAAAATATATAGTCAAAGCAGGTAGAGAAACATACTATTCAGAGAAATAAGTATCACTTAAAGTTTAAAGTCAAGAAAGGAGTAATAACAATTTTCATCATTTAATTCAAAATAAATTTATAAACAAAATAAATATTGCTATTCCTTGCAATTATCATGGTAATTTCAGCGTATTATGAAGTAATTCTATATCTAACAACTTTGGCTGCAGCAAAACTTAAAAATACACTAGAAAAACAGTTGGATTGTTACAGTACCACACACTGAAAATAAAACCAGTCATGACATTTCCTGCAATAAACACATTTTTTTTACGCACATGTGCAGTTAGTTACAAGGCTTTGAATAAATGTCTCTGTCTCAGCTAACTGAAACATACTAGGCAGTCAACACCAAAATGTGTGTACACATTTTGGAGATGATCACCTTCTGCTATGTGCAGTGGGAATTAAGACCTATCTCAACGTTACACTTGTCAAACATTACACCACTACAGCATTTTTTTCTTCACATTAGCTTTGTTGAGTGCTCAGAAAAATCTACAAATAAAATAAGGACCAAAACTGACAGAATGTTAGTCAAAATACTTCATTATGGGAGATAACAAGAATTTGGAAGAAATAGGTACAAACGCAATATTAAACGAAAACTGAGCAAGCATTAATGAGCTGAAACATTTCTCGGTCCAACATTTGTACAGCGCTACAGTTTACATTACAGCACAGATTTGAAATTTAAAAATCAGCAAATACCTTTTAAACATACATAGTATATATTAAATAAAAAGGCTATGCTGTAAATAATTTTTCCTTAAAAAGACTTTGAATGAAAGTTATGCACATAGTAGACCTTAAATTTTTTTTTTATAAACTAATAAATACTGATTGTTGTCTTTAAAGTACAGTGAGTCACATGTTAAAAACCAGTGTCCCAATCGAAGAGAGTCCTCACTCTTTCTGCATTCTCCCTCCCTTTTGTACACTCTGGCTCACTTTCGGACGAAATGAAACTTTTATCCTTAGTTGTGCCCTCTGAAAAATTCAGGTGAAAAAACAGTCTTTTGCAGTTGTGTATTACTGTGTAACCAGTGCTAAAACATCTTTCAGAACACTGTGAAATATTTACATTGTGATATTTTCTCACCCAACCTTCGAAATAAATTTTTTTTTTAACAGAGTACCAGATGTTTAAATATTATAATCAAAAGCCATTTCAAGCTGTCAGTTATGTAGTTCTCATTGTAAGAGTCAATATGTTTTAGATATCTTGTATTTATTACATACTTTTATCAATATTCTAAAGTGGAATGAGAGCAGGCACCTTTGAGTTGTAACAGCGAGAAGTTCACACTGTGACATAGAAGGTAATTGAGTATGAGCTAGCGTGTACAGATCGGGACACAACTATAATTTTGCACTGAAATTACATTACACATTGATTTCATAACTAAACATTTGTACTGATAATTCAATCACTGTTTAGTAATCCAGTCATACATCGGTTTATGAAGACTTTTCGATGGTTAAAGAAACTAACCTACTGATCACTACAAACATAACTACAGCATCACGAAACTTATCCTATTAATACGGAACAGACTGTATACCTTTGGCAACCCGATTCCACCCGAAACGTAAACGCTAAGACGCGAGGTTCAACGTATAAATGGACGTAGTTATGCAAAAAAGAACCAACCCACAATTTTGCATATTTTATTTGAAAATAAAATTAAAATAGTACAAGGTTGATCGTACAGTCGTCGCTATTATTATATCAGTATTTATACTACACCATTAAAATTATATACCCACACTATGTTATCAATACGAGAATTACAATTTATAATTAACTTTAACTTCAAAATACTCAGAATAGGTTCCATGTGGGTTGGTTCCTTTTCGCATAACTACGTCCAAATAGGACTGACCGCGGATGTGGTGACTACCCGGAGAACTACCCTCGGCTTAACGACACCGACTAATTATTTGGCCTGCGATGGTCGGCGGAGCGAGACGTCACTTCCTGCCCGCGCAGTCCTCCAGCAGGCCGCGGAGGACCTGGTCGAAGGAAGCGTCGCCGGGCCCCTTGGGTCATTGCCTCGCGCTGCGCTCCGTCTCGACGAGGCACTCGCGCACCAGGATGCGCGCGTGCACGATGCACCGCTTCAGCCGCTCCGCCGAGCTCTTGCTGCCGGCGTACGTGGGCCGGATGTCCTTGCCCATCTCCTCGATGACGGCGAGCAGCTGGGCGTACTTGGACTGGCCCGGCGGCGCGGGGAGCCCGCCGGCCCCGCCCGGGACCCCGGGCGAGTGCTGGGGCAGGCGCACTGTCCCAGGGAACACCCCCGCCGTCGCGGGGAGCTCCGCGGGGCTCGCCAGCATGGGCGAATCCAGACCGGACAGGTCCTCGTCCATCGCTCCACGGTTCTTGAACAGTTGGCAGACGATACCGTGGTTATCTCTAACTTTAAACAGGTGAATATTTCTGAATAATTCTCACTAGGTGATTTTTTTTTTTTCAATCAAAAAAAGCAATAAACACGAAAGGCATTGCCCCCTAGTACATAATCAATAGGGAAAAATGTGAGACAAGACAATGTTCAAGTGAAATTTCGTTTGGTCATTATCAGAAAAAATGACTGCATGAAGTCAATTCCAAAAAGTACTGCACGTTTTTCAAAATTCACATTACCAAAAGAATAAAATAATTCTAAAAATTATATATTTTTATGTGTGTGTATGTATATATATATATATATATATATATATATATATATATATATATATATATATATATATATATATATGTGTGTGTGTGTGTGTGTGTGTGTGTGTGTGTGTGTATACACACACACACACACACAATTTTTTTCCCCTTATCATCAGTGATTATTTTGTAATACAGAATTGCTAAATTATTAGAATTTCATTAACTCTAAACGATGATTTTTTATTAAGGAAATAATTTACATCAAGTGCATTATTAGCTTGTGTTTTAAGATGGAGAACGTTGAAGCGATTGATAATGGTGTCAGGAATTTTGGGTAGCCAGTGTAGTTAAAAATATATTTTGATTATGTTATCTCGAAAAAGGTTTTCTTCACGATACCGTTATTTTTACGAGATTTTTTAATGGGTTTCGTGCTTTTGAGAAAGTAGACAGTTGCTGTAGGTAAGCATGTCAGCCGTACGTAGGCATGTTACGTAGGTATGCATGTTACGTAGGTAGGCATGTTTCAACTATAAATAAAAAAATGATCACTTGTGCTCTGAATATTATTGTGGCCATTTTTTAAATTTTTTCGTTTTTATGGTGATACACATAGGGGTAAGCAGCTGTGCATTTTATAATGATTTTGCTCCATATTTATTGTAAATTTGTGAGATACTGCAGAATAATGCTAACATATCATAGAATGAGTTATGCTACAGAAATTTCAAAGATGTGTGCACATGGAATGCAAATCGTTGCTAGTGTCTGTGATAAAGGTGAGTATTTCATTTTTTTTGGTGTAATTTTTCGTAGTGGATAGAATTTTGCACATTAAGGGGATCGTAATTAGTGTAAAGGGTTTGGTTAAGTAAAATCAATTTCACTTAAAATTCTGTTGAATCATTAACTTATTTTAATTCTCACAAAATAGTGTTTTTCAAGTTAAAACCATTATTTTCCTAGTCTAAAAGAACCTTAAATAAGATGAAACATCTAATTTTTGAGGTTAGATTAAAAATTTATTTTTGAGGTTAGGTCTGTGCTCCTTGAGGTAATAAAGACAAAGTGAAAAGTTGGTTAGGTCAGATATGGTTAAAAGGATTTGGAACTTTTGAAAGGGAAAAAAAAAAAACTACTACACAGGCATTTTATTTCTACTGAATTCTAGAAAACTTGATAGTGGACAATGGCCTTTGAGCCAGGAAAAAATTATGCGGTTTAGATAGTTGAAAATGAGTAAATATTGATTGATTCACTGTAATTTACTTTTCTTTAGTGATAATAATTTTTAAATCAATATTATTTCTTAATAAATGGCTTTTACCCCACAATTTACCTGACTCCATTTCCCTGGGCCTTGCCCACTGCCGAGTTTCTCAGATCCAGTAAGAATTCCAACATTGTTTCTGGGAAAATCAAGGAACATATAGCTGTGCTTGTTGCGTAAAGGGGGTTAAGTCACAAATGGTTAATACATAGTGATATTGAATTATTTACTTTTAAAATAATGAGTACCCAAAGTTCTAAAGCAGTAAATAAAGCTAAAAAAACTGACTTGAAGAAACCTGATAATTTTCAATCGCGATTTTCTCAAACCTATAATTTGGACTTAACCCCTTTTACGCAACAAGCACAGATAATAATGCTCGAAAATACCTTTTTTAAAAAATATTTTCCTGGAAAGGCCTTGCCTTCTATAATATTACCACAGAAATATCTAACCTAGGTTTTATTGTAACTTTTATAGCCGATGTCTAAAAGTTTGTCTGTAAACAAGTACTGGTGAGAATACATAATCATTCTCATTACAGTTTTGAAGGTTACCAATTTTTTTTTCATGTGGTGAAATTGGTAATATTCTTACTTACCTATAGATGCATCAAAACTAGAAAATTTTTCCAGTAAAAAGTGGTTTAAAATTGAAACATTGAAGCAAGCCTAGGTAAAACTAGAGCATACTGATTGACTGATCTATTTAAAACAAGACTTTCACCAGTGGCAAGGAGTTCTCTCCTTTCTCAATCCCCCTCCCCTCCTTTCCCTTAGTCATCACCTCAGGTTCCTTGCTTATCAATAGTTGACATGTGATTCACTAATATATACTAGATTATATTTTGAAATCTTGGTAAATATGTATTGTACGGATTAGCGCCAAAAAAAATCGTACAAATATGAAATAACTTTCATTATATGCTATCTTACGTCCTCTTTTCAGAACCGCCTGCGGAGATAAAAAATTCCAATTACTTTAGGAGATATCCAATTTTTTAACATTCATTTTTTGGCAATTTTTTTAAAAAAAAAAATTTAAAAATTTGAAAATACCTTCATTCTGTGCTCTTAAACTTCCTCTTTTCATTAAACCCGGCTGAGATAAGAAATTCCAAATACTTTTGGAGATATCGAATTTTTTAATTTTCATCATGTGCACTCATGCGGCTATACCAGACGTGTGTAATAATTTGACCGTTGCCATTTCATATTTTTGCCGTGTGCGCCTGAATGTCTAAATAACAGAAATTTTTCATTAGGTAAGGTTAGTTACATTATAAATACTTCAAAATAAACGGAAATTAAAAATAATATCAATTTATTTTACATGTTGTATAGTTTTAAGTATTTATAATGTAGCTGACCTGACCTAACAAACCGGGACAAAGGATGAACAGAATAAACTCACGTAAGTTTCTTTTTACATGTATTCGTTCACGTGAGAGTCCTAAGATCCACATTAAGTTCTGCCATTCCCGATTACACCCGAATATTCACCTTCGGCCAACCTCGGGATTTATTTATTTTTGCGCAGGAAAAATGAATTGAAATATTAAAAGTGGTCGGATAGGTTAGCTACATTAAAACACTTTAAAACCCTTTGGATGGTTAGTTAGGTTAGTATAGCTACATTAAAATAAACAGGGAAATACAAATATTAATAAATAAACCCTAGGTTGGCCGAAGGTGAATTGTTCGGGTGTAATCGGGAATGGCAGAACTTTATGTGCATCTTAGGTTTTGTCCGTTCGGGAACATCGCAAAAAAAAAAAAAAAATCATACTTGTAAACAAGCAACCGTTATCGCCGCATGAGTGCACAGGATGAAAATTAAAAAATTCGATATCTCCAAAAGTATTTGGAATTTCTTATCTCAGCCGGGTTCAATGAAAAGAGGAAGTTTAAGAGCACAGAATAAAGGTATTTTCGTTTTTTTTAAATTTTTTTTTAAAAAAATCGCCAAAAAATGAAGATTAAAAAATTTGATATCTCCTAAAGTAATTGGAATTTTTTATCTCCGCAGGCGGTTCTGAAAAGAGGACGTAAGATAGCATATAATGAAAGTTATTTCATATTTGTACGATTTTTTTTGGCGCTAATCCGTACAATACATATTTACTGAAATCTTCTGTAATGTACCCATAAAAGTTGGATTAAACTTGGCTCTCGTGTGATTTACCCATGAAGTTTAGATGAGGTAATTCTGAAGGAGAACACCTCTTTTCTTTAATAACATAAATCCAAAATTGCTTTTAGCTACATTGCTTGTTTTCAAATCATTCTTTAATAGGGCGTTGTAATACTTCAAGTAGTTAACTATTTTAATGAGTGATTAGTGTGTGTGTACGTATATATATATGTATATGTGTGTGTGTGATATTGTGAAAATGGTCAGGTGATACAGTTCATCTGTTGGACCTTCAAAAGTTTGGCAAACACATCATTTTGACAGACGGATGGATTATATATACAGTTTTAGTTGTGGAGAGTCAAATGTCACTAGAATACGGGTCTGTGGCGTTTTTGAATTGAATTGACCATTACGCTCGCAATTGTACTTTCACCCAGTGGCAAGAAGTCTTCCCTTTTCATTCCCCCCCCCCCCCTTTTCTCCTCAGATCCTTTGCATCTTTCACCCCTACCATCTCTTCATCCAACCCCTTCCACTCCCTTCCTGTCCTGCCAAGCCAGAAAAGCGTTCCTACCCCTTTCCGTTCGCCACCAGTCATTCTGGAGCTTCATCTGTTATCTCTCCGCCCTTTAAACCCACCTCTGTGTATCCTAGTTCCCAGCTGCTCCCAGCCCCCCTCTCCCTTTATTACCTCATGCAGTCTGACTAACTTTTCCACCCTTCTCCTCCCTCGTAATGCTTTCCACCCAAACTCCTTAATAATCTCAGTCAGACTATGCATTTCTCCCTCTTGCCCTTCCAGTCTCCTCCACATACCCATCACCCACCTCGCTGCTCTATGCTTCACCTTCTCCAGCTCCCTAACTAGGTAGGGGTCCCAGTTCACAGCCCCATACTCCGTCACTGGCCTGACCAATGTAGGGTATGCCTTCTCCCTTACCCCCAACCCTGCCCACTGCAGAGTCCTGCCAAGCAGCCCCAGCGCCCCACCACCTGCTCAACCTGTTTTGCCCATCCCAGATCACCCCAAGGTACTTGTACTCTTCAGCCTCCTCTATATCCTGACCCTTCCATCATGTATATACACTTCACTTGATACCTTCCTTTTCCTCGTGAACCTAACCACCTTGGTCTTTTCAACATTCGGCGACATCCCATTCTGCTCCGTCCATTGTTCCTGTCTGCTCAAGTCACCAGTACACTGTGGACTGGTGGTTATGGGAAGATACCTACATTAAAGATACTGTGAAATCATGTAAACGGTTGGTTAATAATATTAAAATGTTGCTAAGTGAACACAACCAACCAACCAACCAAACAACCAACATATCTATTTTGTACCTATATATATTTTTTTTAATTTAACCACTGACTTAACTGTTTTATAAAGAACATAATATAGATGACTTACAAAATAGTCTTATTTTTCATACGAAAACTACATATATAAAAAAGAGTACCTACCCTGCCACCAAAAAGTTGTGAAAGGAAAAAAATACCTATATTATAGCTTAACCTTTCACGTTGAAAAATGTTGATTAGCTTGTCATATACACAAAAATATTTACAATCTTTGAAAATTATCAACACAACTTCCCATACCATTACATATTTTCAAATTTTTTAACTTAACATTTTTTGCAACACAATACACAAATCTTATCAAAAAATGACTAGAATGGAAGGATAGCCAATGTTCAAAAACTAGAAGTTTTATCTCTTTCTATTTTCTGAGGACCAACGGCTCCAAGGTATCTAAACCAAAAAATTTACTATCATTGGCAAATTATCGCATTATAATTGACAATTATAGCCTTTTTTTGATTTTGATTCATGAGTTGAAAATAGTTGTAGCTGATAAAATTACAACCGAAAAATGTTGTTTCAGGAGAAATAAATTACGATCGAGTTGCTTCGGATGTTGGCTGTACCGATGTATGTAAACATGATGAAATGGTTAGGTTTTAGGTTAACTGCTGTTTGCCTGTTCAGCAACACTTTGGAAAATATAATTTAAAAATCAAAGCTGAAAATTGATATCACTATGCGCCGCAAGGAAGTAACAAATTATTTGTAGATTTTTTGTAAATTTACTTTTTTTTTTTTTAAGGCTTCTGAGATTCGCGTGCCTTTAACTTATAAAGATTGAATGGGCGTTATGTCCTGTCGACAGCTATAGAGACGATGTAACACGCAGCACCAATGTTAGGTGAATAATTGGCTAGGATATTATGAAAAACCGATATCAGTATGGCCGGTCTGGTACTTGAACCAACGACCTCTAGAATGTACACATAGCACTGTGCCACTTCCCTCCATTCATTGCATGTAGGCCTAGCATAATTGTTCTAGTAAAAAAGTTGTATATATATATATATATATATTTTTTTTGTTTCAAGAACATAACCTAACATATCAAGTCAAAATGTTTCTAAGTGAGTAAAATGTTTTGTTTCTTGCAGACTGAAAAGTAGAGTTTACCTCCGGAGTGACATCAGCGTACCCCATGAATCAAGGAAAGGTAGAGAAGCTGCACACCTGGGACACCGTGTACAGTGCGGACTCTGTAGAGTGGTGCCCCATCTATGGTCGGCAGGACATACTGGCCTGTGGAACGTACCAGATAGAGCCTTCAGATTCGGAGGTGTCGCAGCAGAGCTACAGGAGGCTCGGGCGGTTGTTATTATTCAGGGTTGATTTTTCGGGCCTGAACTTGTTGGAGCAACACGAACTTCCGGCCATACTCGACCTCAAATGGTGCCATGTCTTGGTGGACGGGAAGGTACTCCTGGCTGTGGCGAATGCCTGCGGGGAGGTGCTGGTCTACGAACTGTGTGATGCACCGCAAGGCAAAGGTGATGGGAGCACCAGCGGCTTGACTCTCGTTACAAAAAAGACCATTCATAAAGAAATATGCGCTGGCGAAACATTGATGCTGTCGTTGGATTGGTCCACGGCACGGGAAAGCGTTACCAGCGGAGGCGAAGTCACGAACTCAGCATCACTCGTGGTGAGTGACTCAAGAGGCTGGATAACAGTCGTGAAGTTTGCACAGGCCAGTCTCGAGATTGTTCATTCGTGGAAAGCCCACGACTTCGAAGCATGGATTGCTGCGTTTGATTATTGGAGTACTCCCATCGTTTATTCAGGTACATTTTGTACTCAAATAGCTTTTACATTTTGAACAGAATATAAAATAATTTATTGTACAAAATAATGTTTAATTCGTAGCTAGTTGGCTAGTTATAGGTTGAGTTAAAATACACATTTTTACAATTATTTCATTCGTATGTAGATTTGTTTTATTTTAAGAACATTTCTATGAACAATTTGAAATATTACGTGGTGGTTTAGTCGTAAACAGACTGAACCTGCCTGGGCCATGTGACAGTATGAGGAGCTACACTAGATGTAGTCGACAGTGAGGGTTGCGAAGATTGAAAATTTACAATACAGATAGGATTCTATTATGGCGTGAGGTAAGTACTAGGCCTGTGCTTGTATTCAAAATTACAAATATCAAAATAAATAATGCATTATTTGTTATCAATTTCAAGTACCTTCACTTAAAAATAACACATATGTTTTTTGTATGTTCAAAGTGTAGTGAAGCTGTTGCATTCCACTTTGTGCAAAGATCAGAACTGATGTTGTATCACTGTTGTACAATATAAATACGCATCCCAGTTCTAATACATTAATGGATCCAATAAAACTATCTTGAGTTTATACTGTGGGTCAGTCTGTAAGCTGGAAATTTTTTTGATAAGTTGAAAATGCTGAAAGAGAACAATAAGCAGTTTACAACCACTGAAAAAATAAGTACCTAAAATTTTTAAAGCAATATACATAAAAAGGCCACCGACTGTGACTTTAAAAACAATAATTTTTCCCCAACACTTAATATTTGAATTAAATATTCACATTCAAAGATATTTTGAAATATATTCTGATTTGATTCAAACAAAAAACAAAACAAAAAAACATATTCTCACAGGCAGTCACATACACCCAAATAAAACAAGAACTACATTGGACATCAGATTATCCCCCCCTCCCCCCCCCAATCCTGCACCACCAGGCAATAAACCAAAAACTGTAGCTATGTAGGCATCTGCCTGTACAATTGTTTACCACAAATTGTTAAAAATACAAACACACAAAAAAAACTTTGCAATAGAGTTGCAAAAACTAGTATTTCTATTCTTACAAAGACATTGAAATTGTTATGAAAAAAAAATTATAATCAAGATGTGGGATGATTTAATCTTGAATTTAAATTTATGCTCTTTTTTTATGGTTGTTTACGATATGGTGCACATCATTTTATTTTATTATAATTTTTTTTATAGTTTCACATAATCAGTGTTATGATTTTATTGTAAGTGTAATGTAATTTTGTATTTGTGTTCCTTATGTGTGTGTGTCTATATATATACACACACACACACAAAATTTTGCTAACACAGCTTGCTTGCTCCTAGTTTTGATTTCCCCCCACTTTTGGTAAGGTGAGGGTAGGGGGAGTAATTGCCCCCCTCCCTCCTTCCCTCTCTTGATACACCCATGGTTTTAGCGAGGACCCACCCTTACATTTTCCACAACAGCTGAGGGAAACGGGAATAAGAACGGCCACACCGCGTTTTCGAGCCTTGGTCGTTTGGAATGGGAGTCCAAAGTCTGTTCCACCCTGCTTTGCCCATCACCAGGGGCGCAACAACTAAATTTCCAAAATGTGGGGAGGGGGGGGGCAATATAACTTTTTATAAAGAATCATCGATCCCCCCCCCTATTGAAGTGGGGGGGGGGTCCTCCCCCGGGAAAATGTTGAATTTCAAGGTGGAAAATGGTGCTATTTAAGCAGTTTTACTATCTAAAAATTGATTACACACCACTTTCTTTGCCCCCGTTTGACCCCCACTTCGAGGTTTCAGAGGGCGGGGGGGAATACTCATGCCCCTCCCCCCCCTTGTTGTTGCGCCCCTGCCCATCACAGTCTGGATCGGTTGTCTCGGCGACATTCCGAGCGACCACCCGCGATGGTGTCCTGAGTCGTGAGGGAAACGACAGTTTTGCGATAGTCCAGGCGGGGACGACTCCAAACTGCACGCGTTCGACCAGAGGATGGGGACGCGCGCGCCCGCACAGACGAGCCGTGCGCACTGCGCGGGCGTAACCAGCATCCACTGCAACGCTGTCACGGAGAACTGGCTGGTTTCCGGGAGGTACTGCACGCAGCCTTTACTTTTAGGGCATTTTAGTTGTTCACTTTAATTGTTAATGGACTCCCTCGGAGCTGGCTCAGGTCAAAAAGGAAAAAAAAAAACATTTTCTGGGCTTAACATTATAATGTACATAATATAACAATATAAAGTTGAACACCTTTATTGAAATTTAATTCAATTAATGGTATTGATTTACTCTCGCCGGCAGCTACGACGAACACTTGCGGTGCTGGGACAGCCGCTCCTTCAGGGGCCCCGTGTCGTCGACGCCCCTCGGCGGCGGGGTGTGGCGGCTCAAGTGGGACCCTCGTCGCTGGCGCCACCTGCTGGCGGCCTGCATGGGCGGCGGCCTCCGCGTGGTGGGCTGCCCCGGGCGGGCGGAGCCCCCCGGCGTGGCGGCCGAGTACCGCGGCCACGGGAGCCTGGCCTACGGCTGCGACTGGTGCCACCTGCCCGCGGAGGACCTGCGGCTGCCCGGGGGCTCCGCCCCCCTCGTGGCGACCTGCTCCTTCTACGACCACAGCATGCACGTGTCCTGCGTTCGCGACCTGCCGTACGAGTGACGTGCCTCGCAGCTAAACTGTGCTGAAATCAGCATTTCTATCTGGCCGAACTGGACGCATGTACAGTATGCAGAACCAGGGGCGTAACAACTAAATTTCCAAGGGGGGGGGGGGGGGTGGCAATATACCTTTTTGTAAAGAATCATCAATCCCCCGGGAAAATTTGTATTTCAAGGTACAAAACTGTGCTATTTAAGCAGTTTTATTATCTAAAAATTGATTACACAGCACTTTCTTTGCCCCCGTTTGCCCCCACTTCAAGGTTTCAGAGGGGGGGGCAAAATACCCTTGCCCCCCCCCCCCCCCCCTTGTTGCGCCCCTGTGCAGAACTACAGAAGAACAATCAAAATCTAAAAAAAATTTCCAGATAAACGAGTGATATTCGTTTACGAAAAGCATCTTAAGAATACGTCGAGGTTGAAATAATTGTAATTCCGTTCACCTTTTTCATTTTCAATTTATATATTTATTTGGGAGTGAAATTGATTAAACTAAAGTGATTTTTTTTACATTACACCTTTTTTTTATTGTTTCTACGCCTTAAAATGTTAGGATCAGCATTCAAACTCTCGTAGATACAGCATCCAGCGAGCATATAGCACTTTTCATTCAGCCTCGCCGACAGAAATACACCCCAGGTTAGGCGCACCCCTTTACTGTTACTCTTTTCGATTAATATTCATTGAATGAGTTTATTGAGCAATATTGTTTGATGCCACATGTTTGCTGGACTTCAAATGTAAAATTAGTTTATTGGTAGGGGTACTCCTGTTATGGTAAAAATTTTTAAATCTTTTTCTTACTTTAAGCATTCCTATATTTCTTTGTCGTGTACCTGGTTGGTAAGAAATGCTGATATCCGTTCTGAAAAGCATGCTTTAATGATGCCCTTTGGGTTGCAGTCGAAGTTTGGCCCTGCTATCGGTAGGTGTATGCAGCCATTATTTGTTTGTATAAATCCATTGGGACGTCAACATTGGTACAGGCTTGTACAGACAAGACAGCAAGAGCAGCAGATCTGCCGGGCATGGTGTCTCTGCTGTGGTGTTCGAAGAGAGGCAGGTACCGGTGCTTATGGGAGCAGGTAGTTAGCGTAGAAACGCTTGGAAGAGAGCGCGGCACAGCACGGTGAGTAGCTTAGGGCTGACACCACACA
>NC_086340.1:17678826-17876974 GCF_032445375.1 Bacillus rossius redtenbacheri | reverse complement strand
GCAGATTAAATACAAATGTAGTAATTTTAAGACATTTTTTCTCTGGCTTCTCTGAAATCCTAGAGTGCCTCCTTGGAGGTGAACCTCGGGATCCGCCACTGGTACATCAGGGTAGTTCAGGAACGTTAAGAAAAATTTGGAAACTCCATGGTAAGGCTGGCCGCGAAATGAAATGAAGGTCCGCGAGGTGACGGCAAGGTGACTCTCCGTGAGTTCTTTTTTTAACAAAAAAAATTGATTGGACCCACGCACGTTAGAGCACAAGGGGACATGGCACAGTTTCTGATCGTAGTGGCCTTGGGGACCAAAGTTAATAGAAACTAGTTTACCCTGTGAACTATGTCTAGCCAGGTTCACCATCTCTAATCTCCTTTTCCAATTCTTTGTCAAGCCTGGCTGTCCAGTTTTTTTTAATCAAATTGTAAACAACTGTGTCACATGATTTAAAGTATTGGAGGGTTACACTTGCCAAAGAATTGAAACAAGAATTATAAAGACAGCAAATCTGGCTCAAAATAGGAGTTCAAAGGGTTAATTAAACGAGTTTAAAGAAACCAGTTTCCTGCAAAGGTTTATGGAGGTAATTTTTATGTTTTTTTTTTTTTTTGTGTGTTGAAATAAAAGAAAAAATAATTGAAGCAGTGCTTGTCTGCAAAGTTTTCTATGATAACAATTAACAAGCCATGAAGATTTCTTAATCTTTAATTGTAGCACATTCTCCATGACTTAGTCTATTTTTTTCCCCACTAATCTTCTTCTTTTTGCTTTTCAGATTGGTGTAATGTACTGTTTTGTACACAGAGTTACTTTCAGAATCTGATTCTGAACTATATTAACATTGAATAAATATTCACCATTTTTCCAGAGCTGAAGTATCAAAGTAAATTATATGTATTGGAACTGCTAACCAACATTGCAAGGCAGGGAAAGAGTGTGTGATCTGCTTTCTCAATCACTGTGGTGCCTTTAGTTATTTTTTTGCTTACTGAAGAAAACTTACCCTTCAGATCATACTGTTACAAGTGTGGAAATACACATGTCCGTAAGGAATAGCTCCAATAATTATGTACTTCGTATATATTGAAGGTGAATATGATAAAATAAAGTAAATTCAGGATATGTAACAGCTTCAAAAATTTACTTGCTTTTTTTATTTTCTAACAATTTTGTAAACTCAAATGTAAATTTGAAAAAAACTTACAGTTTATAAAATGTAAAAAACTGTTGTACACCTACCCTAAATTACATTGTTTACGTGATTTTAATAAAAAAAATTTTTACACATATCAAGTTTAGTAATTTCTTTCCAAACCATTTTTTATAGTTTTATGTAAAAAATATCAAGCAGTTTGTTAAAATGAGTTATCAATTTAAGGTAAGTCATACACATACAAACAGTGATAAATTTCTCTATGACTACCACACGGTCTTGCATAAGGTCTGGCAACTTCCTATACTTCTCCTTGGTGAGACCAGTCTGCTTATCAAAGCTCACGGCGACTAGCAAAGTAACGCACCGATTACAGTTCAGTTAATGTCGTCAATAGATAGTGTTGCATTGAATTTGACATGCACTATCATTTGGTGTGTCCGTAAAGTCTTGCTTAGGGGCAGGAGTGCAAATCTGTAGGATTTGCAAGGAGTGTGTCCATGGAAATTCTAGGGGGGGGGGGGGGGTTATACTGCCCATGTGTATGCAATAAGCAGAAAACATCAAAATATACAGATTATTCCATGAAACAGCTTTAATGTTTATGTTTATCAACCCTGTTTCACTGTCACGATTTTGCAAGTATAAGCATGCCTCCTCAGTTGATCGACTTCTGAATTCCTTGGGGGGGGGGGGGGGGGGGGGGAGAGAGAGAGAGAGAGAGAGAGAGAGAGAGACCGGGCCCCTCTGGGATATATCCATGCCCAGGGAATACCTGCCTGCCGAAAAACTGGAGCTGAAGGTTTGTGTCCCTGGTGTTGCTGATGTGTCACCTTGATGCATCGAGATCGTGCAAAGGTACCAGGCTGGGCATCACAGAGTTGGGGAGAAACATTACAAAGGTGACTATTCTAATCGGAGCAGCTGAGGGACTAAGGAAGAGAGTGTATTGAGTCCCAGCATCTGAATTATTCCCAATAATTTACCATTACAATTATTTAAGAGGCTGCAATGCCAGCTTAAGTTAGGCATTTACAATGACAATAAGTTTGCATGGCCAAACATTAAAAGTGGCATGAATTAACTGTGTTGTTTGTTTAAGAGTATTGAGTGCATAACACTTATACATACTGGCGGAAAATAATAAATCATACATTGTCGTCTACAGAAATATATTGCGTTAAATAATGAGTATCAAGAAATAATATAAATTCTGTGACTCTACCAGTCAATGAAGTGCGAAACTGCAGTACAAATCAGACTCATATTTTTTTATAATTAATTTTCCTTCTTAACTCATTCCCCTCTGGATCCAATTCTGAAGTCTATGCAGATAAAGTTGCGGAAAAAAGTGCAATATAAAATCAGATTCTTAATCTATAATAAAAATTTTAAAAATGCTTACGCATAACATGTTTTATTATGAATATAATTATTTTATACACCTGACCATTTGTTCTGTACATAACTTCAGTAAAAATGTTTGGAATAAATAATCTACAATTTTTACAACTATAAAATACCAGAAATACTCCAAAATTGTGCGAACAAAGTTGCAGGTTATTGGCTGGTAATATTAATAAATCTGCATAAGTACATTATGTGTGTATCATGCGCACAAATGAATCAGGCGTAAGTATAATTAACTGGCTATATTTTCTATTTGAAAATGTATAAGTTGCAGATGGACCGTTACGTACCTCTTGCTGGATGTATTCCCATTTTAATTAAGGTGGTTTGTAGTGATGGGAAAAACAGATAAAAACCCGTACAGATCCAATTACCAATACAAAACTGATTCAATACTTTTCGTAAATCATAGTAAAAGTCTCCAGAATTTCAATAGATGTAAGTAATAACTAAAGTCAGCACCTTAATAAGATTCTTCATTAAAAGGATTTTACAACATAACATTTGTACATTGCACAATACATATTATGCCTTTGACTAATTAACAAACACAACATAGCCTCAAATTACAGAAAAATTGGAGTAAACGATGGTAAACAGGTAGGTAAGTATAAATTATGGGTGATACTTGAATGGATGAAATTAACTGTACCTATTTACTTTTTTTATGTGTTTTTTTTAGTATCAGTTGGAAACGATCACATTGAAAAAAAGAAGTGAATATTGGCCAATTAGCCAATACCGATACTAAAACGATTACATTGGTATATCATTAGTAGTTTTTTAATAGATTGCATGCCATTAGCAGAATTTATCTCATGCAACTATCATGATGGCATTGTTGGTGGTCTGTTAAGAGGTTTTATTGGAAAAATAGTTAAAGACCACAGACTTGAAACAATGTATGTTGAGCTATAGGTATATCCAGGGGAAGGTAAGCAAGGGAAGTGGAAAAATTAGTTAAAAAAAAAAAGGAAAAAAAGAGCAAGCCTCTGTAGCTAATTAGAGAAAATTTATACTGATTCTCACAGAATAGGTATTGCTTTATTTTTATGATTTTCCTTCTGTTGTTTTTAATTGTATGGCCCCATGAGCCTCTTCGCCATGAAAAAGGTTGAACTCTGGGAAATATCCCCCCTTCTGTCAGATTCTCAAAAATGCCTCCGCCCCCTTCTGTTTTGAGCTGGCTACAACTTTGCTTTGAGCATTTTATAGTGAGGGTTCTGCTAGTACCAACTGGCTTATATATCGCAGGTGGAAACCTCTTTTTATAGGAACAAAATACCTAACCGCAAAAAAACAAGCGACAGTTTAATGATAATGCTCAGATAGCGAAAAGCAATGGAAAGCATTCAAAGCTAAAAAATTAAGGAAGGCATTAGAACTACAGCAGATAACCATGCTATGCCCTACATAGCGAAAATCCAACCATATTGTTCAGCCAAGCTCTTGAATAAGAAATATCTTATTTTGGGTCCTGAAAAAAAAAAACACTGCTCTGGGTCTCAATGCACCCATAATCTTGTTCAGAGGTGAATTCAAGAAGGGCTCAAGCACTCCTCCCTTTTTTATCTCAACTAATGGAGAATAAAATGACTTTTTCTGGGGAAAACATAACTTCCCAAACACAAGCCCCATTCTTCAGGATGTCATTTATTCTTTGATCTGTGTCTGTATTTTTCATGGGTAGAGGGCATATTACTTAAAGTCTTCATAAAATTTTCTTGATTTCAAAAGCAATGTTCATGTCAAACTATTATGTTTAGATGTATGGTTGCAAATAAAAGAGAAGACAATGTTTGAGAATGCTCCTTTGTAGGTGATTAAAAAAAAAATTAAAAAAAAACATTGATCTACCATATGACAATATTATTACTATCATTATTAAGTGGTATTTTTTATTTGTCAAATGTTTTATATTTTAACAAGTTGAGTGCTTTGTTATCGTTATTTGATTTATCAAAACTACAGATTTCCTTTTCTTTTTACGTTTATTAGGAAGTGTCTCCTTTGAATGCGGTGGTGAAACAATAGTTCGCTTTCCGCGGTAGATGGTTCTGTCTGTGTTGGGGCGGCGGGAATTTCGTTCCTATCTTGACGCTGCAGCAGCAGCATAGCAGCATGCTGCAAGGTTGCTGTGTTGACTGGTGCAGCCGCTAGGCCAGCCAGTTTTCGGTGCCCATCTAAATCGTTCGTTTATATTTGTGAAAATTGTGTTTTCGGTGTGCGAAGGCGTTACATCTTTGGGTTTTACTGGACAATACATCAAAGGTATGTTTGTTTAAACATTCTATTAGTCGTATGACGTGTTTTAGGTTTGAAATGAAATTTAGACCTATGGTGTTATTTATTCGAGGCGTATATTTGTATCAACAAATTGTCATTTGTTGAAGCGGTAACTCGGAATGTTTCATTTTATTGTGTAGTTTATTTGGGAAGGTACGTAGGTCTTCGTTTTGACACTTCCGTTGGTACTGAGTGCATATACATTTGTTTTTCTATTGACAATATATGATGTTTGTAAACAGTTTTTTGGGCGATGATGCTGGTACGTATGGTCTAATTACAATACGTATGCTGTAGTATTGAAAATAATTTGGGCTTCTTTATTTAAAAGTTTGAAGCCGATGGGTAAAAAAAAACACGCTTTTAAAATTAATTTATTTTATCTTTTTCTTATATGATTGCCGCTTTTTTTTATTGGGTGTATCAGAAGATAATTTAATGATACATAGCACTAGATTTGTAAAATCTGTAAAATAGTGTTCGTAATTATTTGTGAAGTGATGAAATGAAAAAGAAAAAAAAATAACTTAAGTTTTTATTTTCTTGAAAAATAAAGATACGTTCTAATGTATTTTTGTAGTAGCCAAAACATTTAATTGCAAATGTATATTTTCCTCCCGACCTTAAAAACCTTAGATCTTAACTATTTTATTGATTAAAGTGGACTTACACAAAAAAATAGACAGCAAATAGATGAGCTATCTTAAAAGCCGGGATCGTGCAATAGTCTGTGAACGTATTTGCAAACGCTATCGCACAACTCGTACGGAAAGTATCCTTGCATGAGTTAATACAGAATCGGACCAACACAAACCCACCCTGGGTGGGTGTGGCAAAGAGAGTTATTGATGCTTTTGAAACAAATTTGGCGTAATTAATTTCTATCTGAAAGAAAAATAAACTTGTTTTGGAAACGCTTAACTAAATTGGAAACAGTTAATTCTTCAGTGCAAATTATTTATGCGTGAGCATGTTTTTGTAGGGACTACCAAATATAATTATTATTTTAGCCTCTGTTTTGTAAACATTTACAATAAATTATACGATTATAATATTCGTTGTTAAGTACGCCAACATACTACTCGAACATAGGTAATTTATTACGTGAGTCAAACTTTGACGTTTACTCCCACCCAGGGGCAAACTCCGGGGAGGGAGGGAATTATATATAACTTCCCCCTCCCCCCCCCCAAAAAAAAATCTTGAAAGATTATCATTCCCACAACAAACATCGAGCAAAGAGGTTCTACCTTCCCCCCTCCCCTTCTCAATCATTTTCCTAAATTAAATACGCTTCTGGCCAAGACGTATTTCAAAATTTCTTAAATAAGTTAGAAAGAAAATTTTGAGGCTGCCTTTTTTTTCGAGCTATATAATTCTGTGTAAAAAAAAATATGATTATATCTCATTATTTTTGTATCAAAAGAAGAGTAGTAACATTACAAATTTCGCGTTATTATGTTGAGGCAATGTCTGTCGGATGTATACCACTACGCTTTGACACGTGCTGCGAACCATTAATCAAGATTGCGTCAGTCGTGTGACACACGGACGAATGTAACGAGAAGACACCGACTTATTCATTTTCGCATGTGTGAAGTCTAGGCTGTTGAAAAATAACGCGTATTTTAAGGTGTCCAAAAATGGACATTTTGCTCTGTCAAAAAAATATATCCTGGTCGAAACTGGCAGAGGACAACGTAATTCCAAAAAAAAAAAAGTGACAATTGACGTAAAAAAGTGGTGTTTACTAGGTTTGCTCAGTAGACATTGTTTACAACGGCTGTATTTTGACAGTCCTACCAGCAAATGTTGTTCGCTGTGTGTTGTCCCTTCACTTCAGAGCCGCGAAAGGCATTGGCAAGCCACATTAGTATCACGTCGCCGGGTCTGCCCACAGCCACACCATGGTCACTTCCCCCGTGGCAATGGCTTGTGGGAGGGGGGGGGGGACGGTCCCTAATGACAACCCAGGCCGATCAACCCATCCTCATCAGCATATCGCAAGCCAATGCCGGAGTCCAGAAGCGTACGCAACCCCCCCCCCCCCCCCCCTTCTTCCCCTAAAGTGATTATATGCGTACGCTTATGCCGGAGCCATGCGCAGAAAACGAGAATCTGTCTAGGATTAGGGATGGGCCGACCGAAACAAGTAACACCATCGAATCTATAGTATCCTATATATTAGAGAATTGAGGAAAAAATATTATATGAAAAATATTCGAAAGAATCCAACCCTGACAACTCTAACTTAAATAATTAAATTTTGGACGTATGACATTACTAGTTTGTAACTGTATGTCGTGCAGGAAAAAAACCAAAGAACGGACAAAGAAAGCTGAATATGCAAACACACAGAAAACAAGCCTAAAATAAGTAGTGGCGTGTGTCCAAAATAATGATTTAAATTAGTCTTCCCTACTGAAAGAATCATTTAAAAGAACGGTCTCAAGTTCTAAAGTTCATTAGTTCTACCGATGTTTTCGTTCGATTTCCTTTCTTAAGATTCCCGCACGATATTGTAAACTTTTCATTTGGAATTACGTAATTAAAATCACGGTTTTTATCGATTAGGGAAATTTAGTGAAATGAACGTTCAATGTTTTGGCTCCATAGTTAACATATTTTATTTTTTTGTTAATTATTTTATTTTTGACACTTGATAATGAAATTGGGTTTTCGAGGGGGGGGGGGGGGGATATTCAAGGTACTAATCTTCGTCATTTGGATTCGAAAAAATTGGGATCTTACCCAATTCTAGTCTATATAGGCCTACACCATTGTTCTATGGTAATGGTCAGTGATGGTGAAGGTGCGCATGTCAATGTTTGGTGATGCAGACTGATCTGTCAGAACACCTGGAACAACAAGTTACACAGCGACTCGTGTTGATATCAATAATGTAACAGTCCAGACCCCATTGTTGACGTAAGTTTTTTAAACATACAGATTCTTTTTGTTGGTAAAGATCGCAGGCTTTCGCGGCCATTGTCGTGAGTTGCTTGGCTTCTGGATTTTAGCCGCGTCCAAGGAGAAGATATCACGGACGGGTAGGTAACTGCTCCCTGATGATGGCGACTGCAACGTCGACCGAAACGTCGGTGACATCTCCGCCTTTCGACGCGGCCTACAACCCAGAATCCAAGCAACTCCAGATTATATATATATATTTTATCATATATATTTTTTTCCAAACCTCCCTCCTGAAAAAAAAAAAATATATATATATATATATATATATATATATATATATATATATTGGTGTATCCGCCACTGGCAGTGAGTGGTCTCTCGGGAATCGCGACTGCCCCACGAGCAAGGTCGCGAAGTGAACGGCCTCCCGCAGATACGCCTCTCTTCGGCGCGGCGGTAAACTGCGGTCCAGGAGGCTCAGTGGGGATTATTTTAGACGCCCCCCCCCCCCTCCCTGGGGCTCTTCTCTGGAGCAAGCACCTGCTGCCGTTTGTGATCGGGAGCGAATCTACGCTTTCCGTCTCACCCAGAGAAAATGCTATATAGCTTTGCTGGAATTTTTAGTAAGCAAAAAGGCTCAAAAAAACACCTATAAACCTATTAATGAAGGCGTTGAAACTTCCGATATAGCCTACTAAAGTCTTGGGGAAATTATTACCCACAAAGTGATTTACCTCTAAGTGAACTTGAGAAGCTTAGCACGGGCAAAGAATTTTATTTTATTTAAGTTACAACTTTTTCAAACCTAACAATAATAATAATAAAAGGCTTTAAAAGTTACCGTGGTCATTAACTGTAAACGAGATCTGCGCGTATCACATTTGGTGCTCGAACAGAGGTTTACCTGGAAAGTTTTCAGGGAGTTATGAAAAATTGGTATGCTCATAGATTTCGACGTGCTTTTTTGAATTTTCACTTTGACACCTCTTATCCTTGCCGCTCGCGCCGTCATATTGAAAAAAATGGCGGCCAAAAGCAGTTATTTGAGAATATCACCTTTCCGACTTAATTTACGATAAAAATAGTTACGTAATAAATTAAATTAGGAGACATTTTATATAATTAATGTAGTAATATATATATATATATATATATATATATATATATATATATTTGTAAAATCAATAGTTTCAGCGCACAATTGCCGCAAATTCTATTCCAACACATTTCCACGCCTCCGTAAGTGCCGCGTTTTTTTTTTTTTTTTTGTGTAGTAGTATCCCCAGATTATCTTGTAGCTTTATAGAAAATAATCATATTATAGATTATGTATGTTTACTTAAAGACTACTCTGGATATAATCCTTTTTATAAGGTTTGCAAGAGTAGTTTATTTATATTTATTGCACACATGATTATATTTTTAACACACATATATATATATTATATAATATAATACAGTTTATATTATATAATAATTCATATCCTTTTAGCTTGCTTATACAGGTTTCCAGGGCGTTATTCTGTCATAATTCTTATTCTTATTTTCAAAGAGAGATCTGGTGTATATTTTTAATTCTCTTATTCTTAATTAATTCTTTTCAGTTCATTTATCTAATTTGATATAATATTCCGGCTGTTCGATTACACTATACACAAGAAGAACAGCCAAAGAAACTTGTGTAGGAGATTCAAAGAGTTATTTTATTTTTCTGTAGTAAGTTATTCCGTATCGGAAAGCAGATCTTCCATCAGAGATTGTTCGTGCATCCAACTATCGAAACGCTCCAGTCTCTTGGATACTTCAAAGGTGTAATTTCTCCATATGTCATAAGTCTTCTTATCTCTCACAATTTGATTAATATCCTTAATATCAACATCCTCCATAGCCATCTTCCTTGTGTACTTGTTTCGTATGTCTTCTATTTTAACGCAATCATTTAGAACATGCTCTACTGTGTCTTCTTCCATGCACACAGGGCACATAGGGCTTTCCACTAAGTTAAAAGAGTTTAATTTGTGTTTAAAATTCCCGTGACCTGTTAGGAATTGTGAAGTGTAGTGGTCAGTACTTATCCATGAAAATTTCATCCGTTCTTCTATTGAAGGGAATATATTGTGTGTATGCCTTCCCTTGTCAGAGTTTCGCCACCTTTCTTGCCAGATTTCAATATTTTCTATGTGAATTCTGCGATATTTTGAAGCAGTGTATTCCTTGTTCATCTTTAATATCACAACTTTTGCTCTTTCTTGTATTAGTAGGTCTATAGGTAAGGCTCCAGCGATAACCTGCAGTGCTTCTAAAGACGTAGTTCTGTAGCTTTTTGTTACAGCAATTAGAGCTGTTCGTTGGGATGAGTTTAACCTTCTTCTTACATGTGAATTGCGTAGTATCCCCAGTAGGCCTGATCCACATTTCCTCTATTTTAATTTCCTCTGGTTTAATTTATTGCATAGATGTGCTCAAATAACTTTTTTTTGTACGCCATTTCCCCCCCCCCCCCCAAAAATGGCGGTGCGAGTGGCAAAGATACGAGGTGACAGTGAAAATTCTAAAAGAGCACGTCGAACTCTACAAGCATACCAATTTTCAAAATCCGGGAAAACTTTCCAGGTAAAACTCTCAAATGACTGGATAATAACTTGCGAGGTTTCCGATCAATTCTATTAGCAAAAGACTTGTAGTTTTCGTCCTCATATATCCGCGTCGGGATGGACCTACCGCGATGCGCGTCTACTGGAAACTGACTCTTTGCCTAGGAGCTCCATGACTTTGAAGGCACTGCTAGTAGCAGCCGTCGTGAAGGGTTGTTCTTTGGACCCGTATCGTCAGAGCGGCGCCGATATTCATGTTTTTATTTTTAGGTTTTATTATGATGCTTAGTTAATGCTGTAATGTAACGATAAATAAGAGAAATCGCATAGAATATATCACGACATCGTTCGTTTGTTGACCATAGGATATTGCTCCATACAGTTTTTTTTTTTTTCCAGGATCCAGACTGTTTGTGCCTGATGGTGGCCGACGGTTAGCAGATGCCTGTTCCCGAAACGTTGCAGCTGTTTTGTCTTAGGAAGCTCACTGTGTTTGTCTTTGTTGTCGTCGTTGTGGTGTCCAGACTGTCTGTTCAGCCTCGTCACTGGGTTCACGTGTGCGTTGCTGTGTTGTCGTTGTGTTGTCACGGTTATCTCTGTTCAGTATCGTCGTTTGTTTCCTCTGTTTGTCGGTGTGTTGTCCATGGTCGTTTTCGTCGGTATTTACTGTTCTTGTTTCAACTGTCCCGTCATCAACCCGCTGTGTTCGTCTGTACTGTAATACTTGTCTAATTCTCCCAGGGAATTCTCTATGCTGTCCATGCATTTAACTTAGACGTCGGCTGATTTTGGCATGTTTTCTCTGCGTTTGTGTATACCTCTCTTCGTCCGTTTTTGAGGTTTTACTATGATACACAGTGTAAACCAGCAACGGAATTTGTCCAAAAAAAAAGTTTTAAATCGATGATATTGTTTGTGTTGATTTTTTTACGTCGAAAACTGTCGAAAGTGGAACCATCACTCTGTAAAGCAGGCTACACAAGTTTAAAAAGAAAAAGAAAATTTCACGTGGAAATTACTTTTTAACTGGAATAGTTTTTTTTTAAACTGAAGTTTTAAAGTTTTATACGTAAAGTACTATTTGATTACAATACGGTGCTATTCGTCGTACAGAACATGCAGTATGTCGAGAACAAGTTCTCCCTACCCCTCATGATTGTGCTAAACTTCTCTTTATCATTGAAACCAGGTTCAAGTTTTTACCATCCAAGGCTAGTAGGCCTAGTATCCTCGTTGGCAGTGCCTTTCAAAGCGTCCCACTTTTGGGTCGAGGAGAGCTAGTTAGATGTGTTGAGCTAGGCTTTAGAAATTGCTGGTAATATTTAAGGATACAGTCGATATTATGTGGTTCTGAGCATTATCATAGATCTCTTATACGTTATGCTTATCATTGTAATTAATTTTATTTTTCATTGAAGTTAAATACTTTACCTTCAACACGTTTAAAGTAAAATTTTATTTTTTTCAAAAGAACCTTACGTGGTGGAAAATCATTCAGTGGAGGTTAGTTACGCATTCCGCTTACGCTTCACGTTGTACTACGTATTTCCTTCTTGTGATATTTGATTCGGGAATAATATTGGGAACGTGTCACATTCTGTTTTAACTCAATGTGGATAGATATATATTGATACTAGCTGACCCGGCAAACGTTGTTTTGCCATATAAATTATTTCTAGGGAATTCCTAGCTGCAGTACCCAGCGCTGCCCGGGCTGAGCACAGGGTGAAGGGGACCTTTTTAGAAATCAGATGTAGTTAGTAACTTTTATTGTCTTCTTAATTTGAATGTCAATTGTGCAAAATAATTTATATCACTTTCAGATCCCGACAGACGTTCTGCCAGTGTATAGTTATTTACCTGTATATATCGAAAAATTGGTGGTCTGTATGCAATCTAGACTTTATAAAGCACTATAGAAAAAATCTGAAAAATAAGAGATTACTAATATTGAAATGATTCCATTATCAAGCTAATGCTCAGCATGCATTACAATGCCTCATTCAGTTTTGTTTTGTAATATGTTTAAAGTAGTTACACATAAACAAATCATCCATTCATATCTCTAAATATATATTTATCTCTATTTACATCTATATATGTATCTCTCTATCTCTATTTATCTCTTTATATCTACATATGTACATATATAATTACCTCCCACTATCTCTATCTCTTCTAAATATAAATCTCTATATAGCGCTATGCATCTATATATCTATTTATCTAACCCATTTCATTCTCTATACCTCGCTCTATCTCAACTTATCTCTCTGTCTCTCTCATTCTCACTCTGTATATATATCACTATCTCTGACTCTCTTTTATATTTAAATAAATTGTGTCATGCATGTGCACTTATACAACAAAAACAGACGAAGTGCCGTTATATAATATGAAATAAACACATTTTTTTGAAACGATTTGTGCTCCAACTATTGCAAAATAGTTATACCGTCTGAGAAACCTTCACGGGCATGCGCATAACAACTCACCAAAATTGCATCGCAATTGGATGAATGGTATAGGAACATATACGGCACAAACAAACGAAAATTAAAGACATGACAAACGCATCAAACGATGGTGCGTTTAAAATTCAAGGCAACTAACGCTATCTATTGACGAAGTTAAGAACAAAACTGTTATGAGCGCCTTTATTTTGCTAGCTGCTGCGAGCTTCACTAAGCGGGCTGGTCTCACCAAGGAGAAAAATGTGAATTTGCCAGACCTTACTATGTGTATGATCGTGTGGCAGACATAAAGAAATGACACTCACTCACTATTTGTATGTCTATGACCTATGATTTTTTTTGTTATAAAATGAAATTATCACTTTTTCACTCCCTTAGGGATGGCATTTCATATTAATATGTGGTCTATGAGTTAATCCAGGTAATGAGCTCGCTGTAGGCGGGGAAGGTTGATCAAGTGTTAATTGATCAGCTATCGACCGGGGTTGAAAAATATAAAAATATATTAAAAATTAAGGGTTGATGATAGAAGGGTGAAAATTTAGGGTTGTATGTATTTTCTAATGCCACATTATAAAAAAAATAAAATAAAAACTTTTGTCCAAAAATTAAAAAAAAAATTTAGGGGTGGACTACCCCTAACATTTAGGGGGATGAAAAATAGATGTTGGCCGATTCTCATAGATACCGGATAAGCACAAAAAATTTCATCAAAATCGGTCAAGCCGTTTCGGAGGAGTATGGCAACGAAAACTGTGACACGAGAATTTTATATATTAGATTTTTGTGTTCTTTGCCCCGTCACAACATGTTTCGTAAATGTCAATTTGTAATTAGTTGTTGATCAAGACTCTCGTGGAATAGAAAAAAAAAAAGGGGGGGGGGGGGGGGGGGAGTTGGTTGGTAAGGGGTTGTTAGGGTCCAGAAACGAAAGTTTTTTTTCCTCCCAAGTGTTTTCCCCCAAAAAAACGATAATTTATTCAATGTGATTTGCCCAACCCTTGCCCTCTTGTATCTGCTTGCTGTTTGTAATCGTTTTATGTTTCCTGGTTTATGATTGTGTCGTTTTAATTGGCAACAAGTGTGTATGAAGAAAGCAATCATGAGAGAGATATAAATGCTGACTTGTGGTTCACGCGTAATTATTATCTAAGCGCGACTATCATTAATTAAGCTTCAAATTCTTAAGTTATAAAGCGACAAGAGGCGAAAGCAACCTTCCTCAGAGTTCAATGTCACCGGGAGGTCAAGCGTAGAGCGTGTCGAGGCCAGGGGGGGGGGGGGGGGGTTGTTTAGTCACGCAGCTGCCTGCTAGCTGACAACAGCCCGAGTTACACGATCCAATTGACTCAGTGGCTTCTAACCCAGCATTTTAAGTCGCATGTTTAGTCTGGTACGCAACTAAAAAAAAAAAAAAAAGTGGCGGGGGGACAAGCGCGAGTGATATAGTGTATAAATTTTGGAACGTAGTTTAGTGAACAGGAAAAATAAAAAGTTGCATAGATTGATGCACAATAGCTGACTGGTGAGGTTTCTACTCACACAAAGGAAAGTGGTTATAATCAAACTTAATATTATTCTCCCAGTCAGTGGTGGTCCTATTAGAGGGGTGATGGCCCCCCCCCCCCCCCAACTCCTTTTTCTTTACAGAAATAACCCTGTAGCTAAAAAATAAAATAAAAAAGGATCGATATAAAAAATAATCTAATCCATTCCGCATCTGATTTTGAAGGAACTTAATTTTTTTTGTAAACATTTTTAATTCTACATTATTTTGTGCTACTGTACTATATATATATATATATATATATATATATATATATAACTTTTCAAGGCGTCATAAATGCATTATAATAACCTTTTAAGTGGCAATTTTTTTATTTTTGGACTTTTCTTTTAACTGAGGTTTCTTCACTACCACCCGAAATTCTCCGGTTATTCGTCCCTTCCGAAATTTGAGGTTGAGCCAGCCTCTGCTCTCGGTATGGCCGAATTGACTGGAACTGCTCGCTGTGGTGTGTTATCCCTGGCAGATGCTGTGGTGTGTTATCCCTGGCAGATCGCTTTAGATTATTTGATCAGTTGGAAAATTAATTTACAAATATTTTCTGTGATTATAATTATGAAAATAAAAAATAACACAAAAAACAGGGGAAACAATCAAATTAAAATTTTATTTAAGACTGAACTTTTTTTAAAACAGGAAACTTGTAAATTGACCTTTCTTGATGATAAAACGTAATTTTAAAAACGTTTGAAATTTTACAATTATTTTTGGTCTTAAAAGTACTTAATTTTTTTTTGTTGGGTAATTTTGTGTAAAATTTCTTAGAAAAAAATTATTCCAACTTACTAACAGTGCAATACCGAACTAAAGCGGGAAACGAGCTACGTATGTATATGTTTAGCGTGTTGGCATGTTAGGTATCACATTCTTTCCGACATTAGTGCACATATAATGTTCTAAAATACAAACACCATTATACATATGGTTGTGCGACTATTCCGGAAATGAGAAAATTCGCGATAATTCCGGCCACTGAATCGCAGATCTTTACCATTTGTACACATTCAGTGACAGTTGCGGACATGTTCACCTGTTGTTGGTTTGTTGACGCACAACAACCCTCTCTCCTCCCGTACTCTCCCTCTCCCACACACTAAGCGTGAAGACTGTTTATCAATCAGTCAGTCTGCGCTGCTCTTTCTTTGTTGACGCGCCACAACGTTGTGATGGAAGTGATTGAAACGGAGAAAGGGAAGCCTGCAGTGCTTTATAGTGGATATGCCTACCGAAAGAAGCGTGTCAATGCTAATGGTGCTTTGACGTGGGTTTACTTGCAAGAAAGGACTAAAAACTGCAAGGTAAGATTAGTTAGTAGAAATATGGAAGTTTTGAATGTGTCAGATCACGAATGTATTCCAGACATTGCTAAATTTGACGTGATGAAATCTGTCTTTAGAGACAGGAAAAGAGTATGAGAAGAGTGTGTTACCGTGGCAAAAGTGTACTCTGAAGAATTGGGCACTTTACACGATAAATGATACAAATTCGTGACTGAATTACCACATGCGTCGTCAGTTAAGCGGACTCTTTACCAACATAAATACCAGGCACATGGGTCATTAGCAGAACCTACTGAACGTCAGGATGTTGTGTTATCGGAAGAAGGTTTAAAGATGAGCAATGGCAGTAACTTACTTTTAACAGATAACGGAAGAGAAGACAGAATCATTGCTTTAGCTGGAGACAATGGGAGAGAGTGCCTCAGATCTCAACACCACGTTTTCATGGATGGTACATTTCGGAGCTGCAGCAAGCAGTTCGCACAGATCTATACTATTCATGTAGATAAAGGAAGCAATGAAAAAGAAACCAAAGTAATTCCTGTTCTTTTTGCTTTGCTTCCCAACAAGAAGAAAGAAACTTACATTCGTTTGTTTCGGTTGGTGATGGAGAGAATTCCAGAGTGGAATCCTCAGACAAACGAGGATTTCGAGTCAACGGCCATATCGGCACTGAAAGAAGTGTTTCCTTCTGTTGATGTCATTGGTTGTTTTTTTCCACATGAAGAAGTGCCTGTGGAGGAAGGTACAAAGCGTAGATTTAACGAATGAGTATAAATAAAACGAAGAATTGAGACTCAGCATCCGGATGTGTGCAGTTATGGCTTTCCTAAAACCTGAAGATGTATGCGAAGGGGGGCTCATAATTCACGGAGAAGCACCCTCAAACTCAAAAGTAGAAGAGTTCTTCGATTACTTCATTTGACCAGTGGCTTGAAAATGACATCATACGTGTGCAGCTATGGATCTGTTATAGTTAAGACACCGAACCAATAATGCAGTAGAGGGTTGGAACAGTAAAATAAATGCGTGTCTTGGTATACCCCACCTGAAGATACAAGACGTTATATCTTGCCTGAAAAGTGAAGCGGAAAACGCCATCATTATGTACATGAGGATTGAGCTTAATTTAAAATGGAAAATAAGAAAAAAAATTGTACAACAATATCGACGAAAAAATTTGGATGAGCCAAGAAAAGTACGAAAACACTGGAGACTTGAAGAAAAATCTCAGAACCATAGCCTATGTACAGAATTTAGATTAAAATATCAACACTGACAATGCGTATTCACTTTGATTTTAAATATTACTAATAAAAAACAAAAAAGGACAAAAAAATTGATAGAATGTTGATTTTAAATATTATAAAAAACCAAAGCCAAATAAAAAAAATAATTTTAAACACGCCAGAGTAGGTTTGACTTAAAAGTGAGAGAAGTCAAAGTTCCTCCCCCCCCCCCCCCCTCCAAATTCCTTATTTTCCTGATATTCAGTGTGATGATGATTTAGCTGTCCGGATTTGTCACAGGACGTATGTTTAACTGCTTGCCGGAATTGTCGCTGTCCGGAATTTTGGTGTCCGGAATTGTCCCGACACCATACATATATGTAAACTTGTTTTGGTGTTATTTTAAACGTTTGTTAAAACATTTTTTTATATAAAATTTCAAAACATTGTTAGTTTGATACTTTAGTGAACTCTCCTATTGTAAACACGTGTATATACCAAGGAAAAAAAAATTCAACTGAGTGTGTGTGATTAAAAAGAAAAGAAAATGTCGATTGCTTTACCCCTTCTGAAATTGTAAGTGTTGGCTAACTTGAATAGGTCCGATGCATCTGCGGTGTTCCAGTTTGCGGGATGTATTTTTAATCTTGGCATCCCTGTAGAACAAGTCGAGAACATCTCTAGCTGTTGGCATGCGTGTGTTCCTTAGAACTATGTATGTGCCAGGCGTCTCTTCTTCCCTGTACAAGCCCTGTACCCTCGAAGATAGATACTCACTTCGAGGTTGAACACAACGGACTAATTGTAAAAACAACATTCATTATATTTTGGTATATAACGAACATAGTATTCGGGAATTTTTTTTATACATCACAATAAAATAATGTCCTAATTAATCCTGGGGTTACTATCTAAAACATTTAAAGTAAATGGCATCAACAGTTTTTTTTGAGAGAAATCATTTCGTACATGCAGACAAATTTTTTTTTCAAAGTTTGATTTGGGTTGTAGATAAATAAAAAATTTTAGCGGAATAAAATTTAATACTTACTAATTCGAGAAATCATAGACACGCGATACACTCTTCGATTTCATTTATTTGTATGGACGAATTGATTGATTACGAAGACGCAAGATAACTTTTTTTTATAAGTCGTTTCGTTCTCCATATTAGAGTTACTATATATATATATATATATATATATATATATATATATATATATATATATATATATAATAGTTTGTACCTGGTATGCCCACGAATAAAGCCGATGTAACTATAAAACGAGAACAAAAAAAGCCGTTAATTGACAGTTGACGTTTTTCGTAGGCCCCGTCTACAATAGCAGTGTCTGAAATTGTGTCCGACGGACTTTGAAACCAGATTGTTCCACGTAACCCTCTGACGTCATGGATCGTGTGGATAGGCATTCGTATCTCCTGTGTCCTTTGGTAGCATAGAAGAAGAATAAGAAGAAGACATGATATTTGCGGTGTCCGGACTCCGTTTCAAAATTAGTTGCGTGCTTATTTACAATGGATGAAAATACATTAAGCAAAAACACTTATTTGGGCTCTCTGTGTTTACCGCGCTCCGGTGTCTAGAAACCAGTAGATTCGGACATCGCAATTGAAGACACTGTTCCGTGCGGTAACGTGACGTCATTCACATTAAGATAAGGACTCGAACCGCACATATGTTCGGACTGCAGAAGACGGCCTCTCAAGGTGGTAGCATCCTAGATTATTTTTTCTTCTGATATTTCGTGTTTCTTGCACGCCTAAAGTACTGACTTTAAAATTATATACTAAAAATACAGTGTTTGAAGACGAAGGCTACATACGAAAATGTTATTCCAAAACTCTGTAACCACACGACTGTATGCGCTTAGTAAACGCTAGGACTGACAAAATTTATATTTTTTTAAGTTAATACAAACAATTAAAAAGTACTTTCTCAGTAGATAAAAAAAAATATTTTCGGACCATTAAAAATCTATTTAAATTCATGTGCAAAAAAAAAACGAAATTTTAATTGCAATATAGTTTAGTTACTGCCCCCTTAAGGAAAGAACCTGACTCTGTGTAACTTCGCCAAGGCCACCGTGAACAAAGCAGTGAAGCATTTCGGTACCTAATTTCCGCCACCTCTCCCCCACAGTGCAGTGACGACAAAAAGAGCGTGGGAAATGGGAATACTAGCAATTCACTGTCACTGAGTCTGACGCCTAGCAACCAAATCCGCGTTCGTGCATCTGCAAACTCCCCCCTTACCTTATTGTATAATTAAGTAAAAAATTGGTTAGGCTATAACAGTTACATTAAAAAAACTTAAACGCGTTAAATTATTTAAAAAAAAGTTTCATACGATGTAGTGATTTTAATACTGTGTGCTATGGTATCCCTTGTATATTTATTCGTGTCATGTACTGCAAGAAGAGACAATGGGAAAAGCGTCTGGCATTGCAGGTGTTTCTATGTATAGTGTTTATTTATTTACTAATATTGTTATTGTATTTCTTGGCTTATGTCATATGTAATCTATTTCCGCTAAATAAAAGAACCAGACAATGTTTGTGATATTAGTAGGGATTGTGCGGTTCTCAGGTATAGTCCAGACAAAATAAGACATTCGAGTTTGCATTGATTCTCAACAAGCTGGATTTTTGCACAGGTCTTGAATACGTCATCACAAATGATGTTTCAAAAGTCCCCATCAATCCTGCTTGTGCGTTGTTTTTTTTCGAGGTCAAAGTTCACCAATTTCTGTTTTTTGCGTATATCTCTGACACGATAAGAGTTAGGTACCGTAAAAATGGATCAGACAAAGTTTGTATATCGCGGCGGAATTCTTTACCAAAAAGGTATGAATGCATTTGTCCGTACGAAGCACCGCCTTCGAGATATCGTGACTTCAGATCGTAGGAATGTCGTATTTTCAATTATATGCACACATTTCCGCACCTCTGAGGTAGTGTACTCGGCGCTTTTTTTTTTTTTTTTTTTTTTAACGTGGTTTCCCCAGTATTAATACCCCACGATATATTTCGATCAAGGAAATTTGATGGGACAATATTTTATTGATAAAAATTTTAGAAACAAGAAAATTACACTATATATCATTTATATCCTCATCGATTTCGAAACAATCTGACCATAGGTATACAGACTGGCTCTTCCGGGTGTACACTTCACGACACTGCTTATGGATTGTTACAGATTGTCTTTCAAGTACTATTCATCAAACCCATCACTCCTTTCATTACTCGAATCGATCAAAGTTTTCATTCCACGATCACCAACCACAATTTCACATTCAGTCAAAGATTCACTGCAAATTTTTATAAAATTTTGTAACGACACAGTTTAAAATGAAAATATCACCTACAAACACGTCTATTCACTACGAAAAACAGTTCAAAACCGACTGGATTTACTACTATTTATGTCCATTGAAAAAAACAGGTATACGCCGGTTTCTACCTGAACAATGGAGTGTCACAAGGCAAATGTTACTCAAGGACAACCGACCAATGGAATTAGGGACGGATAGTTGACTCACTCAAAATTGTATATTTTCCCCGTATTTTAGTGCGTGAGTCACAAAAACCAATACTACAATATTTTTTTCTTCAAATGGAAGACCCGATGATCCATATTAGTATTTTTGATGTTTGAAATCGCGATAACTCGAGAATGGTGATTCGTTGGGAAAAAAGTATTGATACCTTTTTTTGTATAGAATTTCACGATCTACAAACTTTTTCTGATCCATTTTTTACGGTAGCTCTTATAGTTTCAGAGATATACCTAAAAAAAAAGACAGAAATTGGTGACCTTTGACCTCGAATAAAAAAAAACGCACAAGCGGGATCGATGGGGACTTTTTACACATCATTCGTAATGACTAGGGGCAGGCAAATATTTTGCGAAAAGATCTGAACGCCTATTAGACTGTACCAAGGTACATCCGCACCTGTGGTTTCTTCCTTGTGATTGGCGGCCGTCTGCGGGAGAAGTCGTTGCCTTATTTGACCGAGCCAATCAGGACGCGTTTACTTCCGCACTGACCCACTGTGATTGGATGGTGTTACAATCGACATGTACCTGGGAGAAACTCGCCCGATCACGAAACACAGACGATGCTACAGTGTTTTAACTTCCATCTAGTGTCGAAACCTTTATGCGAAATCTGCCTGCCCCTAGTAATGACTAGAGTCCCGGAAATTTCGCGGATTCCTCTGGCCTCAGGATAGAATTTAAAGTTATAGGTGTGCTCGACCCATGTTTACTTTTCCATTGGTTGATTTCTCAGCGAGAACATTTTTATCCTTGTTATTTGGCACTACCTGATTCGCTTACTTCTCTCCTAGCTGGTCATCGTTGGCTCACGGTCGTAGAGGGGCATGTTTAGATAACTCCTGTCCAATCATGAACACAGTGCGACAGTGTGGAGGTTTGCATTCTAGCTTGCGACTAAATGAATCCGCGAAATTTCCGTGGCTCTAGTAATGACGTATTCCAGACATGTGAAAAAAAAAATCCAGCTTGTTGGGAATCAATGCGAACTCAGCGTCTTTTTTTTTCTCGTCTATTTAGTCTGGACCAGGCAGGAATGGTCGTGCGGGGGGGGGGGTCGATCCCACTGGAGGTAGCTACGCCGCGGCGCGATGTGCCCTCGGCGCGTGTCGACGTGAAGTGACGGCCTGGGAGCTGCCCCCTCCCCCCCCCCCTCGACACCTCCCTAGCAGGAAGTCCTTTGTGCGAGGCCTCGAGTCAGTGTCGACCCCTGGGAACCGGCGCTGCGCCGCGACCCTGCGACACCTGGCGACCAGGGCTGTCCACGCCCGGAACCGGGTCGCTGTCAGCACTACCTTTGAACATATATACCGTATAGAAGTCGCGAGTGGATAGGATTTACTCTACGTTTTTCAGGAGCGTATGATGAGCAGCTTGGGAACTTCACCGCTGCAGGGCGCTGTCGTAACGCCCTGCATCGTCTTAGTTGTTATTTACACGTTAGAGCGCAGCTCTGTCGCCCGCTGTCATTCCCCGCACCCCTCACCCATCATTCACTGCAGCTCAAGTTCGTTCAACGGGAGGGGGAAGGGGTGTTTGAAGAGTTCGACACTTGTCCGCCAGGGACCACCACGATTCGATGCACTAGAGATGGTGGCGATTGCGGCGGTGAATTAACCAACTACCTCAAAACCGTATTAGAAATTTTAACCTAGGCTGGCGACTTCTATACAGTATATATATTCAAAGGTACTACGGTGGCCGATACACGCGCTTTTTTTTTTTTGACGGGTACAACGTCTAATAAATCGATGAACGCCGGCTGCACGCACGAAAAAGTGTCCCGTTGCGCACATTGTTCCGTTACGCTGTGTCCCGTTACGCTCATTGTACGCTTGCGCCGCACCTATCTCTCTTCCACTCGACTGTTTATAAAGTGAAGTGAAAAGTTAATGTGGTTTTCATTGCTTATTACAACAACAATTTCGGCAGTAAAGGTTAATTATTATTGCATTTTAAAAATCTGATTACTAGTATAATTTCAAGTATTTATTCTTTTATTATTAAAATAAAAATGATTAAATTTTATTCATAAAGTATGCAATAATTTCATCAATGTTTTGTTATGACGTTGTCACGTTAAACTATCGTCCGTAAACCGACTTTACAGACAACCAATTTTTTTTTTTGACGTGACTACGTGAGTGGCAATTTTTTAAAAATAGAATGATAACAATAATCGGGGGGGGGGGGGGGGATACAGTTTGTTGTTGCAGCTACATATTTTGTTGTTGCAGCTACATATCTATCATCTCCATACAAAATTTAAATAACACCACTGGATGGCTAAAGGATAAAAGTATTCGTTACGCTAAGTGAGGACACGCATCGCGCGCGGTGGAGGAGGAAGCGCCGCCATTTTGAGGTCATTTTTGCTGCGCTTTCGAGATTTACATTTAGTATAACGTTTGACTCGGAGAAGCTACGACGTTCGTTTTGAGTTTCAATCGTCAGCTCTCGTCAAAATCTATCGATTGCGTATATAAAAAAATTAGTGTAAAATAGTTAACAGTGAATATATATGGTGTTAAAATTAAAAAAAAGCGTATTTTATATTTTGTATAGAAAATATTACCTGTTACGTACACGTATTCACGTACAACACACGGCCGTGTCCATGACGCGTGGTGTCGCGTCTAGTCTGATTCTGCGTGCGCCCAGCCTTGAGCTGTCGCGGGTCCGCCGCTGCTTGCGAGTTGATGTTTTTTTTCTAACCCAACTAAAACTAAGTGTATTTGGGAGGGGTCCGGGTTAGGGAGGTACCTAAGTGCGTCTCAGGCTGAAGCCTATACGCCTAGTCATGCTGGGATTAGCCATGCAGGAAGAGGGTCGCATGCATCGTGTGCTTAGGAGGGGATTGGCCAGCCATGGCAGCGATTGGCGCCATGTCTAACTCCCCTCACTCTTAACTCTAGACTAAACTACTAGATAAGTTGGGCCCAGGTAAAACCTGCATAGACACACGGAAAACCCTGGGCACTTTCATGCGGGATGCCAAATTTCATGCATTAATTTCAGGCAGGTTAAATACGGGAGAAAGAAGGATGGTTCAGGAAGAAGAGCTGGTCAGAGCAGAAAGAGTCTACCATGCGGGGTTTGGGCGCTTGGACTTAATGTCCGCATTGTTTGTTGTTCTGAAGTTCTGGATCTTCTGACCAGGGACGCAAGCGCCCCTGGTGGTGGCTGGCCAAACCGGGCCACCCACTCCGCCTCCAGTAGCATTGAGGATGTAACGCGTTCAGGTGCCTGGTGTGGACGGGTTTTGTCCATCCTTCGGGCCAGTTCTGCCCTCTCATTAGTCGTCAGTGGACACGATACCACCCTGTACCCTTGGGGAGGGGGGACCTAGTTTCGTCGCCTGCAGCTGTTTCGTGATGTTCGACACACCGTAGCAAGTCATATCTGAGCTTGTAACGCCCCTCGTGCCTCAAAGTTGAATTATTTTTAATTAATTAAAAGGAGCCTTGGAAACTTGCTGGGTAAGAAAAATAAGAAAATTAAGTAATTGACCAGAGGTGGCACGAGGTGGAGAACAAGATAATTTGGATCTCCCTGACACAAGCAACTTGGGAGGAGTATGGATCTTTTAAGGGAAGAAGGTATATCTTAATAAATTAACACTACACAAGTAGCTTGGTCTATAGGTTCCCTGGTTTATTATTAAGGAATTTTGTGTTCGTATTATTCAAACCTGACAATAAAAATCTTAGTAAATAACAAAGTTAAAGGGGGCGCCCCAGGAGTAATTAAAACAGTACATGTTACACCTTAGCAAAAATTATTACATAATTAAAATTTAAAAATTGCACCAAATTTGAATGTCCCAACAATTACATCGCTGATTAGTTTTGTTGATTCTACATATTCTTGAGGAAAGCACTGTTCGCTGGTAGGCTATTCATTTGATTTATGTAGTTCGTAGCTAGAAAGTAGGGGGGGGGGGGATGTTGATTTCACATTACCACCCGGGTCTTCAAAAAATAACGTCGGGTCGCGGAAACCTCTCTTCTAACGTGACCCGCAGTGGAGGTGCGGGACCACGAGCTGGGAGCGATTTCTCTCTCCAGCACTTCGACCCTGTCTGAAACCCAAATCAAATCCAAAACGAATTAGACTTGCTTCCAGACAGTCCTATACCGTCGGCGCAAAAGGCCAACAAACGGGAATGGGGGGGGGAAAGGAAAAAAAAATTACTCACCAACCAGGGTGTAGAGTTCGGAGCTCACTAGGTGTCTCGCGCCGACATCAGGATGCCGCGGACCGAGAAATCAGGATGCGCGGACGAAACCGGAATTTTTAGAATTAAATAAGAATAAATAAAAATTTAACTACGCATGACTTTTCTAAAAACTACCTCTGCCTGGCTACTGTACAAACGGGATCACATCCCTTAAGCAAACTGACTACATTCTCGTGCACGCGAAAATCACCGTTCCCGCAAAAAGCCTCTTAGCGCAGAGGACGTAGGTGAGACGAGGTCAGTAGCCGAGGTCAGAGGGCTGAGTGCCCCGCAATCGGCCAAAACCCCTAATTAAATCGGGCGGTAAGGCCCCGGGTCAAAGGAGGGGGTAGGTTCGGTTCTAAGCCGAAAATTTCCGAAGGAGTCCGAGGCGGTCGTGGCAACAACACGACATGCGCGCTCTCTACCGGACCGAAACGAAAACAAAGAACAATCGACTTCTCCGGGCCGCGAGAGGAAAGCATAGTGCCTTATGGCACCGCGACGCTGCCTTCTAGCGGCGTAAGGGGGAACTACTTGAGGTGGTGAGCAGACTTGCCACCAGGTGTCATGAGGGTAAGCTCTGCACGCTGGCGACCAGGCCCGCGGTTACTTTTTTTGCCGCTAGATGTCAGGGATGTGTCTGTCGGACCCGGGAGAAGGTTTTTGCATCAGGTCATCGTCCCGTCCGGTCACTGCTCTTAGCTTAATTTCTCAGAACTCAAGTGAGGAGGAGAGAGAGGAAGGGGGGGGCAGAAATAGCCACTAAGGTGGGAACGCAGCTCCACTGGAGACTGCTTCGTGACGAGACATGCTTTTCTCAGCAGGCCTCTACAAGGTAGCAGCTTGCAGCCCAGGAGCTGCTCAAAGCAGTTTTGGTCATGCAGGGAATTAAAATTACAAACTCGGGGCGTGACTGCAGGCGAGAGAAATTTCAACCGGGCTGACCATGTCCACATTAGACAGCAAAATATCAGATTGGCCCCCTGGGAAGGGGCTTCGGTCCACTGGCACCAAGTTTAAATCGGTGGCGTACACCGGCCTAACAAAAAGTAAATCACCCCCATTAACCACCAGACAAATTAAAAAAATGGAAACCCCAAAAAAAAAATTTAAAATTATAGAATAAATTAAAAAAGTGACGAAATGCCTAATTTCCGGCACATACTCCCCCGCTTGAATGCGGAGCATATAGGGAAGAAAAAAAACAACACTTACACTGCTCAGTAAAACTAGTACCAGGTTCGCCTGTATCCTACTACTTATATTCTAACACCTTTGAGACGCGTCCGCCTCTCAGGCACAACATATCGATAACCCTTAAACAAACTTATTAACTAAGAGCTTATTAACTAAGTGGCCACTTAAAACTAATACAACGTAAAGCTAGCATTCTTATTTCTAGTACCATGGATTTTTAAGACCTCGAGGATTTCTGGCATGCCTAATATTAGAGAGTTCCCTATGTTAGGGTAAAGAAATTAAACACATATACTTTAAGTCAGCATGTGTTTTCTTTAGATGGGAGATGTGCGCTCTGGTCACGAATCCTCCTGAACTGGGGTCAGCTAGGCTAACCGTAACTGGCGTTAAAAATCGCTGTATTTGAAAAGGACCTCTCCAGCGGTACGCCAGCTTGGCGGAAAACTTATCCACTGCCTTGCTGAGTGGGTGTGCCTTACAAAGCACAAAATCGCCTACCCTATAAGGGTTAGGAGATCTGTTTTCGTTGTATTTCTTTTTTCTGCTCTCATGAGCCAGGTTGAGATTTTTACGAGCTCGTCTCCAAATCTCCCTGATGTCTCTCGGATCATCGGGCAATAGGTCATTCAAAGACCAAAGATTTGAAAGAGGGGTATTAGGTCGGTAAGTGAACATGAGTTCGAAAGGAGTACTTTTGTGTCCTTCATGATGTGCATAATTAAAGGCCATTTGCAGCCACACCAAATTCGAATCCCATTTATCCTGCTCCTGCGCATGGTAAGCTATTAGAGCAGACCGGAGATTGCGGTTGAATCTCTCAGCATGCGAGGGCTGTGGATAATAAGGCGAGGTTGTGACGTGCAGAATGCCATGTGAGAAGCACATGTTCTTAAAAATCCTAGCCGTGAACTGGGTTGCATTATCTGACACTACTATAGACGGGACTCCCGACGTCTTGAAGATCTGATTACGTAGCGCAGATACAGTGTTTTCTGCGGTGGCTTTTCGCATGGGGATGAGCCAGACAAATTTTGTGAAGGCGTCAATACACACCAGCAGCATAGTGTTTCCTGTCTTTGAGCGCGGGAAAGGCCCGACAAAGTCGATAAACATCTTTTGCATGGGGCGCTCAGCCACATCTGAAGTTAAATAACCGAAACGAGTGTTCTGCGCTGGCTTACTCAGCGCACAGATTTTGCATAGTTTCACCTGCTCGGTGATGTCCTTGTGCATGCCGTCCCACACGAAATGACGTCGGATACCCTGAATGGTCTTATATATACCGAGGTGTGCGCCCACCGGCGAGGTGTGATAATAATGGAATATCATATTACGTAGATTTTGCGGGAGCACGATTTTGTATGTTTTTGATTGGGGGGTGCGTTTTTGCAACAGCCCCTTAGACATCCTAAAGTATTTTGGCGCCGTTCCTGAACTAAAACGTTTAATAATACTGGAAATGTGTGGGTCAGCTTCCTGCTGGCTCTGTAAATCCTGAAATGCCAACGGAAAGTCTGTCAATAGGGCTTGACATAAGAGTGGTGTTCCTTCGGGCGGAGTCTGAGTTGGGTTTTCGAACATGCGAGACAGTGTGTCCGCTACTATATTCTGTGTGCCCCGAATATGTTGGATTTTGAACTTCAAAGAGGAAATTTTTGCAATCCATCGCCCGAGTTTCCCTAATTGTTTCGGGTGTGCCAAAAGCCAGGCTAATGCCTGATTATCTGTCTCTAACAGGAATTCCCTGTGTTCTATAAATTGGCGGAATTTGTCAATGCCAAATACCACGGCGAGGCATTCTAATTCGTAGATCGAGGAGGCTTTCCTCTCGGCGTGGGTAAGTGTCCGCGACGCAAACGCAATGGGCTGTCTACAGCCTTCGACTTCCTGTGACAGTACTGCGCCTATAGCCACACTGGACGCATCAGTCTGTAAAATGAAAGGTTTGGTGAAGTCTGCCATGCGGAGTACAGGCGGGGAAGAAATCGCCTGTTTCAGGAAATTAAAAGCTTTTTCTTGTTCCGGACCCCATGTGAAAGGTGTGTTTTTCTTACGCAACGTATTTAGTGGTGCTGCGTGCTCAGCGAAATTAGGAATATATTTCGAGTAAAAATTTGCCATACCAATAAAACGTGAAATACCCTTAGGGTTTGTGGGAGGCGGAAAATCACGAATAGCTTGAGTACGTGAAGGATCAATGGTGACTCCCTTGCTAGAAACCAGGTGTCCTAGAAAACACAGTTCTTGGACTGCAAACTTAACCTTTTTTGTGTTGACAGTTAACCCCGCTTTACGAAATCTACTTAGGACTTCCTCTAAATGTTTGATGTGTTCTTCAAATGTTTCTGAATATACGACGACATCGTCTAGGTAGTTGTACACTGTTTTGAATTTTAGATCTCCTAGTATCTGATCCAGGAGTCGAGTTAGTACTTGGGCTCCCGTGGCAAGTCCGAAAGGTACTACTGTGTATTGGTACAAGTTCCAAGGGACACAGAAGGCTGTGATGGGTTTTGAATCCGCAGTAAGGGGAATTTGGTGGTAGGCAGAATTTAGATCAAACACACTAAAATATTTGGCTTTACTGAACCAATGAAAAGCAGTGTTTAGGTCTGGCAAAGGTATGTTTTGTATCACTATTTTCTCATTAACTTTTCTATAATCAATTACACATCGTTGTTGATCCTTGCCCTTAGGCACCAGAAAAGCTGGGGAACTGTAGGCGGAGGTCGAGGGTTCGATTACCCCTTTTTCCAAAAGCTCCTGAACATGATTGCGCATCGTCTGCATCTTAGGGCCTAAAAATTGATAAGGGTGAGATTTCACTGGTATTTTATCCGCTAACTCAATTTGGTACTCGACTAATTTTGTGCGACCTAATTTACTAGTCAAGACATCTGGAAAAGTTCTGCATAATTTATCAATGGCGGCCCGCTGCTGTGTATTAAGGTGCTCGTGTGAAGTGGTGTTACCCTGATCCAAGATGGCTGCCGTTGGCTCGGCCGGAGCTGAAACTATTTGTTCAGGGGTCCCACAAGGAATAGGATTACCCATGTTGAATTTGAAAACGAAATTCTTCGCCTGAAGATTAATGATTAGACCTGTCTTGGCAATGAAATCAGACCCGTAGATTAGGTCTGTGGCAAGTTGATCAGACACCAAAAATGGGAAATTCCATGAATATAAATCAATCTTCACCTTGATCACAACTGCTAACATAATATTTAATGGCTGCTCTGAAGCTGTGAAACATTGTAACTTAGTGGTCTCAGTCTTTAGAATTAATTTGCTCTGTTTTAACTTGTTAAATAACTGCCCAGAAATCAGGCTGCGCGCTGATCCTGTATCAATTAGTCCCGGTACAGTGTGTTCGCCAATCGTTGTTACTGCATACGGAATTACTGTAGGAATATTACCAAAAATTTGGTGGCACTTTCTCTTGCCCTTATTTGTAGGATCAACACACGTTTTACATGAGTACGTGTGCGTTGAATTACCATATCCGTTATTTTTGTTATTTCTCCTGCTATTGTGCTTTCTTTCTTTATGTTTGTGACCTCGCTTGTTACTTTTATTCCTGGACTCCTTGTTATTAGGATTATTGTTTTTGTGTAATGGTGTTTCTTGTGTACTGCCATTACTTGGCGCAAGTTGAACTTCCCACTTATAAGAAAAATTTTTAACACTTGAATTTTTCGGTGGCCCTGAATAAGGTTGTTCAGGCCACCGCGTTATGCGTTTTTTGGAGTGTCGCCATTTTGTTTGTTGTTTTTGTGGTAACACTGGGCCAGGGAATGCCCGTCTCTTTTACAGAAAGTACAATGTGCATTTTGTTGATATCTCCCTTGTGGCCTTGAAGAGAAAAATGTATTGCCCTGATGTTTCTGTGCTGCATTCTTATGTTGCGAATTACTGCGCTCCGTTCCCGCGCTGCTACCTTGTTGACTAGCGAATGTGGCTTGTTTATTTCGCTGAAAATCAGCGTATTCTATGTTTGTGGCGTGTACGCAAAGTTTGTCAAGCTCAGCATAATTTTGGGGGCGTGCCTGGAACACTGAGCGCGAGCGCTCCGCTGGGTTCAAACCGTCTAGAATAGTACTCACGACCTCTCTCTCGGAAACCTTTAGCCTGAGTACCTGGTTGGCTTCGCGTATGTCAGCCACGTAATTTGGCAAGGCTTCATTACGCTGCTGCAGTCGGTTAAACCACTCCAACCGGATGTTTGTGAGTAGCCTACTCGGTATACAAAAATTTAACACGTCTTCATGAAACTCGTCGAAAGTGAGGTCATTCTCAATGGCTGCCATGATCCTCTCACTTAGGGGAGCTTGGGTGTACGGGTAAACAATTTCAAAAATTTGTTTGTCGGAAATCCCTCCCTTTTGTCGTAGCTTTAACAAGACTCGAAGGAAATCAATCAGTTTGTGTGCGTCCAGACCCGACGCCTCTGGCAATTCCTTGAGTAGCCTTTCTACAGGATGGGTGATTTTTCCATAGAAACTGTAGCCAGTTTCTGGGGCTGTCGTGCTCCGCAATACTGAGTCGTGGGGCTGAGCCGCGGCTCCTGCCGGCTGAGGTGAAGGCTGGTGTGACCCCGGGTGCGACTGAGTCTGTTCCCGAGTCGCACCCAAGGGGCTGATTTGTGGTGGAGTGAGCTGGGGCGTTGTGAGTGGCGGCTGCAGAATACCAGCACTCGGAAGTGGGGTGGTTTGCCATGAAGGAAACTGTGGCTGAAATTGAGCATAAGGGTTAAAATAGCCCTGAGCGATCGGATACGGGAAAAACATGTTTGGTGGGTATGGTTGCGTCATTTGGTGTGCCAAGGTTGGTAATCCCTGTGAAAATGTCACGCTAGTGACGGGGTGGGTTGTCACATGACTCGTTGTAATGTTTGTCGCCGCTGTCGTCGACTGCACAAGCGGCTCTGAATGAGTGGTAGATACGTGTATCGGTTGGTTTGGAAGCGACGTTAGTGGCTGTGAGTCAGGGGCTGCGTCTGGTAATCTGCTCGTTTCCGTCTCCTGTCTGTTTACCGTCGCCCGTACTTCTGATTGTCGCGTGTCGGGTTGCTCTACTCCCAGGGGCAAGCTAGGAGCGTCCCCTTCCGGGAAGGCGGGACAATCGATGCCTAAAGCCTGTGCCCCAGCCACATAATGCTGACTGCGTCGTGTGTCTTCCAAAACGGCTGCTCTCGCCGCCAATTTTGAATGGAAACCTGCCGTCTGTTGCAAACATCGTTCTACCTCTTTTATATAAATTCCATGGAGAAGGTCTGCCGAAAGCTGTTTCAGGTTTTGCAAACGTCGGGTAACATGTTTTAGCCTGACTATATGTCGCTCGACATTGGGTAAATTTTCCTCCACATCTAGATAGCTTACGAAAGCCGATATATCATAAAACTTGGCGCAAGCAAGGTTGAATTCTTCAGTTACATCTAAATCCAAATTCGCTACACTAGTGGGCACACCATCATGAAGGGCGGCCCTGAGCCTCTTCCTGAGGACTTGGACATTGCCACTGGAGGGCAAATTGCGTAGCTGTAACTCATAGGTCAGCTCATCTGACAGCAATAACTCCGGCTTAAACATACTGCTCGGACGTAAATTACTGCTAATTAAAACAAAAATTTAACACACATGTACGATTCAAACGTACACCATAAATACTCCTCTCTTAACAACTATCTTAATTTTAAATACCTCCTAAGGCTTCCTATATTAATATAAACTACCAACTAACCCCAATGCGCGGGGAGTAAGTCACACTTTCAAGGTGGGGGGGTATGTGCCCAAACTTATTTGCGTAAAGAGTCGCCGTACTACTCAGACAACTGCGCGAACGTCCCCTGTCAGGTTGACCTGCACCACCTGTATATGTCCACAAGGGGATTGACCTGCCGCTCGCAAGGTCGTCTCCCACGATGGACAAGGGAGAGGGGTGTGCGGGAGGAACAGGGCCGTGTCGTCGCCCTCAGATAACGGGCGTGTCGCTGGCTCAAGCGGGGTGATGGGGAGGGGGGGGGAGACGCCAGCTGAGGCGAGAGATAAGACACGTCTCGCTGCCGGCCTGCTAGCGGACCGGACGCCGCGACTTCTTGCGCTGCGCGCAGACTAAGTCCGCACGGGACTTTAAAACTCAATCATAACTTTAAAATAGAAAAACAATATAACTACCGGGTGTACCAGCGATCAGTTCACAATGTTATTATTACAAAATTGCTATCACAAAAATTAATTAATTTAATTTTTAAATTTTTTTTTTTATATTTTATTTTAGGTATGCCTACTTTATTTAGGTATGCCTATAGACCAAACCACGCTCTGCTACCAATTGTAACGCCCCTCGTGCCTCAAAGTTGAATTATTTTTAATTAATTAAAAGGAGCCTTGGAAACTTGCTGGGTAAGAAAAATAAGAAAATTAAGTAATTGACCAGAGGTGGCACGAGGTGGAGAACAAGATAATTTGGATCTCCCTGACACAAGCAACTTGGGAGGAGTATGGATCTTTTAAGGGAAGAAGGTATATCTTAATAAATTAACACTACACAAGTAGCTTGGTCTATAGGTTCCCTGGTTTATTATTAAGGAATTTTGTGTTCGTATTATTCAAACCTGACAATAAAAATCTTAGTAAATAACAAAGTTAAAGGGGGCGCCCCAGGAGTAATTAAAACAGTACATGTTACACCTTAGCAAAAATTATTACATAATTAAAATTTAAAAATTGCACCAAATTTGAATGTCCCAACAATTACATCGCTGATTAGTTTTGTTGATTCTACATATTCTTGAGGAAAGCACTGTTCGCTGGTAGGCTATTCATTTGATTTATGTAGTTCGTAGCTAGAAAGTAGGGGGGGGGGGATGTTGATTTCACATTACCACCCGGGTCTTCAAAAAATAACGTCGGGTCGCGGAAACCTCTCTTCTAACGTGACCCGCAGTGGAGGTGCGGGACCACGAGCTGGGAGCGATTTCTCTCTCCAGCACTTCGACCCTGTCTGAAACCCAAATCAAATCCAAAACGAATTAGACTTGCTTCCAGACAGTCCTATACCGTCGGCGCAAAAGGCCAACAAACGGGAATGGGGGGGGGAAAGGAAAAAAAAATTACTCACCAACCAGGGTGTAGAGTTCGGAGCTCACTAGGTGTCTCGCGCCGACATCAGGATGCCGCGGACCGAGAAATCAGGATGCGCGGACGAAACCGGAATTTTTAGAATTAAATAAGAATAAATAAAAATTTAACTACGCATGACTTTTCTAAAAACTACCTCTGCCTGGCTACTGTACAAACGGGATCACATCCCTTAAGCAAACTGACTACATTCTCGTGCACGCGAAAATCACCGTTCCCGCAAAAAGCCTCTTAGCGCAGAGGACGTAGGTGAGACGAGGTCAGTAGCCGAGGTCAGAGGGCTGAGTGCCCCGCAATCGGCCAAAACCCCTAATTAAATCGGGCGGTAAGGCCCCGGGTCAAAGGAGGGGGTAGGTTCGGTTCTAAGCCGAAAATTTCCGAAGGAGTCCGAGGCGGTCGTGGCAACAACACGACATGCGCGCTCTCTACCGGACCGAAACGAAAACAAAGAACAATCGACTTCTCCGGGCCGCGAGAGGAAAGCATAGTGCCTTATGGCACCGCGACGCTGCCTTCTAGCGGCGTAAGGGGGAACTACTTGAGGTGGTGAGCAGACTTGCCACCAGGTGTCATGAGGGTAAGCTCTGCACGCTGGCGACCAGGCCCGCGGTTACTTTTTTTGCCGCTAGATGTCAGGGATGTGTCTGTCGGACCCGGGAGAAGGTTTTTGCATCAGGTCATCGTCCCGTCCGGTCACTGCTCTTAGCTTAATTTCTCAGAACTCAAGTGAGGAGGAGAGAGAGGAAGGGGGGGGCAGAAATAGCCACTAAGGTGGGAACGCAGCTCCACTGGAGACTGCTTCGTGACGAGACATGCTTTTCTCAGCAGGCCTCTACAAGGTAGCAGCTTGCAGCCCAGGAGCTGCTCAAAGCAGTTTTGGTCATGCAGGGAATTAAAATTACAAACTCGGGGCGTGACTGCAGGCGAGAGAAATTTCAACCGGGCTGACCATGTCCACATTAGACAGCAAAATATCAGATTGGCCCCCTGGGAAGGGGCTTCGGTCCACTGGCACCAAGTTTAAATCGGTGGCGTACACCGGCCTAACAAAAAGTAAATCACCCCCATTAACCACCAGACAAATTAAAAAAATGGAAACCCCAAAAAAAAAATTTAAAATTATAGAATAAATTAAAAAAGTGACGAAATGCCTAATTTCCGGCACAAGCTAGACCTGTGCGCTGTATGATGATTAGGGGCATGCATATTTCGCGAAAAAAAATTCCGAGACTAGCCGAAAGTCAAAACACTGTAGCATCGTTTGTGTTTCGTGATTGGGTGAGTTTCCTTCAGGTGCATGTCTTCTGTTGGAACACCAATCACAGTAATTCAGCGCGGAAGCAAACGCGTCCTGAGCGGCTCGGTCAAACAAGGCAACGACTTCTCTCGCAGACGGCCGCCAATCACGAGGAAGAAGCCGCTGGTGCGGGTATACCTTGTTGCAGTCTAACATGCGTTCAATTTTTTTTCCCCGCGAAAAATGCCTGCCCCTAATGATGATGTTCAAATGAGTTGGTAAAAAAAGGTAAGGGGGGGGGGGGGAGAGAAATCTGCGGCCCATAGGGTTTTGCGCTGGCGGGCAACTGTCACATACCATCTCATTAGGCCAATTAATATGTATGTATTAATACGTATATCGTACCCATTTCACGGTCACAATTGTGTCCACAGTGAGAAGCTTTCAAATCCCATGAAGCCCACCCCATTCAGAAATTTTTTTGTCCGTGCCTGTGAAAACATCAGTATTTTCAGTTTGAATCGATTTAAAATACAAATTATCCCAATACTATCGAATTAAAAATCTTTATTATAGCAAAGGTGTAGGAATTTTTTTGAAACAAAAAATACTTGTCCATGCCTCCCTTGTGACAGCAGTAGGCGGAAGTATTATAAATACTACATCACAACTGTAAAAGAAGTTCATCTTTTTTCGAGGTTTTATTTTTTTCTGAAACAAAATGCTAATATTTTGGTTGTTTTGATCTTATATATATAAATTTCCTGACTGTCCCATAATCTTAACTTTAGCTATTTTATTTTCACTGTGCACACATAAAAATGTATATAGGTGTCATTATATCAAGCACGATATACGATGGTTACTCCAGGATACAGCAGATTCTCCACGCTTCGTATACAATTGAAGTGTTAGTATTGGAAATCGAATTGATTACGACTAATTAATTGTTTTGATATTAGAAATTTCGAATATTCGCACATACACAATCTTAACCCTATCAGGCTATTCGTCAACGGAAGTGGGCAAGTTATATCTTAATGATTCATGGATTAATTAAAACTTGAATGTGTGGATCATTGTGTAGCCTACATTGTAGTCGTAATCATTATTTTGGGCTACGGGAAAAAAAATGTTATAATGTAAAAAAATATATGTTATATTATAAAATTATGTGTATTATAATTAGAGCTCAAGATTATTAATAAATAAAATATAACTCTAGTTTAGTTAAAATGAAAATAATTAAAATTATATCTTGGGCAATGACAAAGTGTTACTGAATGGCCGTAGAGACCTGCAAAATTCGCGGGTTCAATGACCTCCAGGATAGACTCTACTACACTCTACACACTCGGGCAAATGCCACCTGTTCATTGACTGCTGACTTGTGAGTCGTCTCGACCGAGTGTCTGTGATTCGACACTTCTATGAGTGAGGGACTCTAATTGGGCCTCATTAATCCAGATTAACAGTGTTCCAATTGCAGAAGCAGCGCTAAGGTATAATTATTTGAATTGTAGCATATCACGAAATGAATCAGCGAATTTTGCAGGTCTCTAGAATGGGTTAAAAGTCGAGGTTAGCTTGAATGAGTCATCGTCCTGAGCCACGTCAGTAATGAGTGGTGTCGGGGAAAGATTTGACCATGAATTTGACCATGAAGTGTGGTGAGGCAATAAAAGAATCCACCTATCTCCAGCAGAGATCAGAAAAGGATACAAATTGAGCATTAGCCGTCGGACGCGAAACTTCTCCCCCCCCCCAACCCCCCCTCCCCCCATTTTTTTCTTCTGATTTTTACATACTTTTATGGCGGACGTTTGTTTATATTTGTATTAGCTTTGATTAACGATTGTAGTTAAGCTGTTCGAAAAAAAAATTATATCAAAATATTACTGGTTAATATGTTTATATGTATTTTTAAAAGTCCAAACCTAATCTTCATAATACAAATGTAGTGATATGAGTTGACATATTTTCCTCCAGTTCAACCTCCTAACATAGGTACAGCTGATAGATTTGTAAACAAACGGCTGCCATGTTGGTACGTATAGTACACTGATATTTCCCCACTCGCCCAGAATCTGTCCTTATGCGCTGGCTGATCCTGACCGCAGCCAAGCCACGTGGTATTGGGAGTGGGCCCGGGGGGGGGGGGTGCAGAGAGAGCGGCAGATGTGTTAGGTCGCGGAGAGCCGTGCTTGTAAACTGTTTGGCAAACATGGGTTAGCGGCTCTCAGCGGATCTGTTTATTACCAGCGCGCCGAGAGCGCTGCCTGGTGCGTGCGGCGACCTAGAGAACCACGCCTCTTAAGGAGCCCGTCTGTCCAGTGGCGTATCTTCTGTCGGGAGGTAGAGACCGGAAAAATTCGCGAATTCATTTCGCGATAGGCTAAAATACAATTCGTTATACCTCAGTGCTGCCTCTGCTATTGGTTCATTCACAACTCACCTGGGTGACTCTGGGCCAATGAGAAACACCCAACCAAAGCTTTATCGAGTCACAGGCTGCTACGCTGGAACGTCTCACAAGACAGCAGCCAATGAGTGGGTGACATTTGACCTAGTGTACGTAGAACTATGGAGTTCATCCTACAGGTCATTGAACCCGCGAATTTTTCCGGTCCCTAGTGATAGGCGCGACGCTCGCTGGTGTTTCCAGCGTGGTAGCAGTCTTCTCGTCGTGCACGGGACGACTAACGAGATTTCAGCGGTGACCGTCAACATTACATGACGGAGAAACTAAAATATATATGGTGTAATGCAAGGCCCTTAAACACCCGCCTAACCGGGCGCACATACGGCGTGCAGAGCTTCAGGAAAAAAAACAACGCGATTTGAAAACTACTCGAGATATCCGAGGATGGTCTGTTTAACGAAAAGCATTTTAAGAGTTCGCTGAAGGCCGATAAGTAGTTTTGTTTCAGGATTAAGTTTTTAAACAATGAAGTGTCTAAAATGCGTGTTTTCGGATCATTTTCAAGCACAAAACAACTGGTACAGATTCTTGAAAGGACCATTATCTTAATTTCTCCGTCATATAATTTAATAGTTAGCCAATGCACGACGAGACGTCTGCGCCAGATCAGAGGCGACACCGCGCTAGAAGCACCAGCGAGCGTAGCGCTTATCATCCCGCCTCACCGACACAGACACACCCCTGACTAGGCGGGCCCCTATGAGGATGGTTTCCTAAATTATTTTATATTAAAAAGTAAATGCGTTTTATAATTTGGTAAGTGGCTACTGTTGATGGTCTACTATAGGTAGGAACTGGAAAAAAATTCGTTGGTTTCAATGACCTCCAGGATAGACTCCACGATATTCTTTGTACTCGGCAAAATTACACAAGCTCATTGGCTACTGACTCGTGACACCTGTCAACTGGGATGCTTGTGATTTCGAGACTTTTTACGTTCATTGGACCAAGAGTCCTTCAGACAAACTGTAGTCCAGTCCAATCACTGTAGCAGCAAAAAAAGGTTAAACGCATTTGGATTCTATCCTATCGCAAAATTAAACAGCGAATTTTTTTTTCTGTTTCTAGCTATAGGTTGTTTGAATGGGATAGAAACTTCCTTGAGTGGGATTAAACCCTTTCCATCGTGGATTTTTCCATCTTTTTGCTATAATTATAATTTTTTTAAACTATTTATCCCGATTAGAGCATGTAAAGGCATAACTGCTATCGCCCAGATCTTCTATACCTGTTGCAACTACATATTCACTGACATGCTATAGTCTGTAAGCGCCGCGACGAAACAACTTATTATTTCACCCAGGGCGACTACAGCTGTCATGATAATCACACCAGTTCGCAAGTGTTGACTTCAATTAGGCTAAGTGCTATGCCATGACTAGAGACCCGACAAATACGTGGGTTCAATGACCTCCAGGATAGACTCCACTATCCTCTACATACTCGGGCAAATGCCAACTGTTCATTGGCTGCTGACTTGTGAGTCGTCTCGACTGGGCGGCCTGTGATTCGACACTTCAATGAGTGAGGGTCTCTAATTGACCCTCAGTCCTCCAGATTAACAGTGAACCAATGGCAGAAGCAGCACTAAGGTATAATTATTTGAATGTTTGCATAACACGAAATGAACCCGCGAATTTTGTGGGTCTATAGCCATGACAAAACAGCTAATTTTAACCTGGAAGCTTTATTGCAAGCGGTATCAAAATATTTGTGATTACAAGATGGTGAGGCCTAATCCCCCATAAGAGCTTTTTAGGGATCGGGGAAAAGCAGGTCACCGTATGAAACTTATAGGCATGGCCTTCCCGCACATGTATCAATACACATAAGGGCAACATAAACTAATATCTGTATTTTACTACGCGAAGGAAAAATTTGTATCCCTTTTTAAGCAAATGGGCGCACGGAGGAGTGTGAGATTTTGCATCGTTTAAGATTACGAGGTGGGGTGTAGAAAGATAAAATTTATTTATGGTATGTGTTAAAAATACATTTAATTAAATAGTACAAATACGTGTACTTGCATTGTGGTGGCTGCTTTATTTGTATAAACGGAAACACACTTTTTTTTCCCTTCCACATAGTAAGAGTTCGTCCAGTTTATCTATTTATCTTTGGAATTTCATTGTTTACATTTCATGTCAGTCACACTGTAGTTTATTTTGTAACATTTATGTTTTATATTTTATACAGCGTGCTCAATATACATCTATTGTAAAAAGAAAAACGTGTATCATCAATGTTAATTGATTCTCGCCTATTCATTATTTCATTAAATATGAAATACAGGCTTGTTCAATATACATCTGTTGTGTAGTAGCAATGTTAATAGACTCTTGCCTATTTAAATAAAAAATGTGAGTACATTTTATTAAGTAATTTTAATGAATTTTCTACGTGTTTTTTTTATTAATTCATTGATTCGCACATACTTCCATTATACCTCGATATATGACATTGAACATTTAGAATATTAAACCCTGTTTAATCTTGGTTTCACTCATTTAAGTACAGTTTTTTTTTCTTTTAAGGTATTCGCACCTACTTCTATTAGGCCCTATGCCTCGACATAGAACATTGACTGGTTGGAGTGAGGGACAAAGAAGAAGGGATTCTTATTTGCTTAACAGGCCTAATGAAAGTAATGCAAATGATGAAAATGATATTATTTTGAAAGGTACCTTTAAGTGCGCACTGAATGTCATTTCAAGAAATTTTAATGCTTTTGATGGATTTAACAATGGATTTGCAATGCAAAATATTTCAAATCTGAAGTCACTTTAGGTGATCGGACTGCATTCACTTCATGTTGTAATAAGGGTAAAGCTATATTACCGACCTTACTCAAAATTAATATTTTAAATCATTGCATGATAGACTTACTCAAATGAAAGTCAAAACAATTATTTTGAAAACATTCGTAAATACAATTCATCATTTGCTATGGTTAGTTAATAAGCTAAAATTTCGGAAATAGTTACGAATGGAGTGTATCATTTCATAATACATGATGTTTTGTTTAATCTCAGATCAGTTCCGATGACTGCTGGATTTGATCGCTCACAATGTTGTTACCCCTGTCCGGAAGGGCGGGAGGACAAGGTTGGGAATCTCAGAGATGGTTCAAAAGTTCGTGAAATAGAAGTTATTTTTATTGACAAAACTTGTAACGAATGATCAGACTTGACAAACTTCTGAGTTATTACTTTGATGACTATCACAATGAGAGGTGTCCAAGGTGTCTGTGAACAGATTAACAAGATTAACAACATTGGATCACTTATACAAATTACATTACTAGCCAAATCATCATTACTAGCCTTGATTTAACATACCAAACAATATCAATTCACCATTATAAAATAAGACAAGCTAAAGAATATAATAAAAGACAACTGAAATGAAATTACTTATAGCACATAATGAATATTGCCTGTAAGTCGGTTACACAGTGTATAAATTCTGAATACATACACTCTCAAGGTAATATGATTAAAGGAAACAATACTTTAAAGTTATCAACAGTTTTCTTGGTGTAAGTCTCAGTCTTACTTATTATAGACCCATATTACAAATTATTACACTAAACTGTTTATGTTCTTACACACACATTTGTTATAGGCAGCGAGTTCTATTCACATCTCTCCTCACTAATGACAACGGTACTCAGGTTAAACATTCTCCGTGCCGTCATCACCAGCGTACAAAGGTATCAGTTTTCTCTTTCCACGTTCTTCGTAAAAAGGTATCGGTTTTCTCATTCTACATTCTTCGTAGTCGTAAAGAGGTATCAGTTTTCTCATTCTACATTCTTCGTAGTCGTAAAAAGGTATCGGTGTTCTTTTTCCACGCCTTTCGTAATCGGAGTCTTCAATCTTCGCAAGGAGCACGCACTGCGCACTGAGCGTACTTTGATGAGAAGCCTGAGATGTACATCAAGCAAGCTCTGTCGTGCAGTCTAAGCGGGAGACAGACTGTAGCTGCAGGATGGTTGGGTTGAGGGTACGAAGGGGGGGGGGGGGGGGGAGAGAGCGGAGAAGTGACGACCGCCGGACGAACACATTTGCACGCGGGTCACGACTCGAACAGCGGCATGCCGCACACACGCGAGCACTCTTCGCCGGCTCGAACAAAGCGCGTGCCGCCCTTCTTCTGTTTTTAACTTCTTCAGCCGCGTTTGAGCGATTTATTGGCAGGGGGCAAAAAACTTACGGGTTCAGCGTCACCGACGTGCTAGTGACATGATTATCTTTGAAAGAAACAAAGCTTGTTGTTTCTGTTTTGGAAAACTATTGTGTTTGTTTCGTCTTTTCGTTTTGTCGTGTTTTTGTCTCTCGTTTCAACTGTTGTGCTGAATTTTTTTTTTTGGGGTTCAATATTTTTGTGCTGTCATCATTTGTGAGGGTTTTTTCGTTTTTCTTAGTCCATTTTTCTTTGTTTTTCTTTGTTTGTTGACCATATTCCTGTTATGGAATATTATGTGGTTTTTATATCCTGTTGACAACAGCGGTGTTTTTGCTTAATTTGTGTTTTTGTCTTTTGGGTTTTTTGTAGTTTTCTTCTACAAACATACATGTGATTAGCAATGGCGTATGTCCAAAAACTTACATCAAGTAGTGAAATAATACCAAAATCATTTTCCTTACGTAAATATTTACATAGAAATGATGTCATTTTACACATTTAAAAACAAAGTTTTTTAATTTTTCACTTCTGTCGACAGTCCCCATGACTGCCTTTTCGTGTTTTTTTTTTCCAAGTGATACTTCGAAGCGAAGACTCGATCTGAGCGTAACGGGAAAGTGTTGCGACGCCCGGGATTTGGGTGGTGCTCTCGACGGCGCAGATGGTGGGAATTGGTGATATCGAGCGGCCTTATATTCTCCCTGGCAGGCGTAATTTAGGCCCCTCGTACACGCACTGTTGGGCCTTCCAATCGGCCTGCAGATCGCTGGGACTGTGTGTGGACCGTGTGTGGACTGTGTGTGGACTGTGGACATCCCCTCAACGGCGCTTGTCGGGCGGGACTGACTTGTGTAGGGTTACCAGACACTGATAATAAAAAAGGAGGACATTCAGCTCGCAAAAGGAGGACATTTCATTTAAAAGGAGGACAACATATTTTCTTAAAAAGCCATGAATTAATTACAATGGAGTACGATATTTTACAATGTTTTGGCATTTAATACAGTTTCAGTATAAAGAATCAAACAAACTACGCATATACAGCATATTAAAAACACGTGCTTCTGTCAAGCTGTCATATAACTACTTACTAGTGGGGTGACTGCGACAGCGCATTTGCGCGCACCGTGCGCTTTACTCAGAGTGTAACTGCAGGAATTATCTCACTTTATAAAAAAGCCGGACGCAAAAAAATACATAAAAAGGAGGACGTCTGGTAACCCTAGACGTGTGTGAAGGTTGGGATACCCGCCGGCCGGGTCTTCATTCTGTTCACGTATTCCTGGGGAAAAAAAATTGGTTGTCTGTAAAGTCGGTTTACGGACGATAGTTCAACGTGACGCCATGACAAAACATTGATGAAATGATCGCATACTTTTATGAATAAAATTGGAATCATTTTTATTTTAATAATAAAAGAATAAATACTTGAAATTATACTAGTAATCAGATTTTTAAAACCGCAAGAATAATTATTAAACTTTATTGCCGAAATTGTTTTTGTGATAAGCAATGAAAACCACATTAACTTTTCACCTCACTTTATAAACAGTCGAGTGGAAGAGAGATAGATGCGGCGCAAGCGTACAATGAGCGTAACGGGACGCAGCGTAACGGAACAATGTGCGCAACGGGACACTTTTTCTTGCGTGCAGCCGGCGTTCATCGATTTATTAGACGTTTTCAGGTCGAATAATTTCTTTCTTGTTGTTACCCATTATTTTATTCCGCAATGGCGACATGGCTGAAATAATTTCAAGCGGAGTAGATTTTCATTTGGCTTGATTGCTTCTCTCATACAAGTAGCTGTCATTTTTCATGATTTGAGGAGAGAGAGTCCAGGGGCGCAATTTCCGTTGGATTATCTTTGGGGGAGGGGGAGAGTTTTGCGCGTAAATTTTAACCGGCATAAGTCATCTATGGATAAGGTGCTTCTATGCTGTATACTGCCCGTATTTTTGGTCTATATGCATGCAGTTAGCAGGAAACTTTAAATTATACGGATGGTTTTTCTATAAAACATTGTTTTTGGTGTTTACGTTTATCAAACACGTTTCACTGTCACGATTTTGCAAGCGCAAGCGGATCCCCTCAGCGAGGGGTTTACTAAATATCCGATGGGGAGGGGGGGAGCTCTCCCCCTTTTTTTCTCCTCGGGATCTACGCTCACGGGAGAGACCGTTTCAAAAAATAACTGTAAAAGTTTTTTTTTTTTTTTGGGGGGGTAAACGGAAGCCAAATGTTTGTTGTTTTAGACGTGAAAACGTTTTTGAGTTCCGTATGAATGCTGGGGGGATGATTTTCGAAATTACGTGCGACGCCAAAAGTGTCGAGTTTGAAACGGCTCGGTGCTCGAAGACTAGTGGTCGAGGGACAGCGGGGAGGGCAGTTGTTGTCGGAGGAGGCTGAAGATCGACGAGCGAACCAGCCGAAACATCACTCTGCCCGCTGAAATGAGAGGGAAGGGATGTGTTCAGTCGGGTGACAAAACAAAAATACTAGTCGCCGAACGGCCTCAGAGAGCGTGGTTCGGGACAAACGACCTACTGTGTTGTTCAGAACGCAGTACCACGGGCGTTATTTTAGAATTATTGTGCCATCAAATTCGGAGAGAGAAAAAAAAACCGCGCCGCTGTAAAGTTAGAAACATGTTGCAGTACTACGTGTGAATAAATTGGAAGCAGAACGAGCGAAACGCAGGTTGTAACAACCCGGGACCCAATTAGGAAATGCGGAAAAGAAACGGCGATAACGATTGAAGAAGAAAGCTGAGCGAGAAGAAAAAAATATATTGTTGGTCTCATTGGGCAAATAAAAAAAAGTTTGAAAACCTTAACGTTAGTAAAGCGCCGACTCTTACGTACTCGGTTTAAAAGAAAATTAATTAATGAGTTTTAGTTTATAGATCCGCACCAGAGTAGCGAAACAATTTTTTTTTTTCAAAATGTCCTGTGTTACTTTGTAATAAAATTGTTAACGTTCCCGAGTATGCAAATAATGGAAGTTATTAACTCAAAAACTTTATTGGGTTGTAACTTTCCTTCTCATTTACCTTCTTCCCTAACAGATGTAAGAGATGTATAAAGTTTTTAAATTCGTCTTACACTGTTATTCCTTTACGCGATTTATAGCAAACAAAATGTTTTATTGCGTAATGCGCAAGCCTTTTGATATGATTACTCATAATTTAATTTCATATGGTTTAGTGAACATTGTGTTGTTTTATATTTTTTTTTTTTTAGCCTTTGAAGCTATTCATGGTAAGCCGCTTACATATTCTTACAATGTCTAATTTTGCTTGAAGAAACGTGAACGTGTTTATAGTTTATCTCTTTATATGTGCGTAGTATTCAAAGCTCGTAGTTTCACCTGGTTTCCATCATGTAAAAATATTTCGTACCAACTCAAGCAGGGGGAAAAAAAAGTAAGTACTAGATCTGAAGAAAAACTACTGGATTCATTCTTTGAATGTTTTTAATCAAATACTATATTGTTATTTTCTATTGTTTTAAACTATTGAGACAATTTCGCTATATCGCTGCGCTCTTGTAAACTAAATGTAAATTCACTGAACTAGCTACAAATATTTAAAGAAAAAAAATGGGCGCGTGTACTTATGTACGCGCGTGAGAAGTTAAACTTCTTTGGCATCATTAAAAAATAGTTTTTAATTGCATGCAAATAATTAATTACAATAAAATAATAAAAGGGCTGGAAAAAGATAGTCAACACAGTCAATAAAGTTCAGTTAAAATTTGAAAAATTAAATAAATAAAATTTAAATAATAATAAATATATATGATATAATTTTTACTAAATATTATAAGATTCTTAATTTTAAATATTTATTATTTAATATTTCAAAAGACAATACATAAATTTAATAATAAATTAAAATAATTAATTTAAGTTTTATTAATTATTAAATATTTATAATTTTTTAAATTTAATATGTACTTTTCATTTTTATCAAAAAGTTTTCATTAAATATGTTCATCAATTTTTGTAAATATTATTTATTCAATTTAATAATAAATATTAAAAATTAATATTTTAATTTGATGTTCGATTTTAATTTTTATCACAAATTCTCTGGAGCCCCGACCCCTGTTGTTAATGCCTCCCCCCCCCCCTCTCTCTCTCTCTCTCCGGCACTGATACCCGCTGACTGGACGGGGGTCTTTGGGACGGCGGAGATAGATAACATGTGGTCAGGGAGGATGTTCCTAGCACCTGGGGCTCTGTCCGTTTTGAGTTTCAACCCCCTCCCCACTTCCTTGAATCTTTCCAAGGGCGCAAAGGGCGCGGACCGGCGCAGCTTGGCACAAACTCCCTCCCGTGCGTATCGATTCCGAGAGGCACTCCACCTCGCACGCGCCCGCCCAGCCAGGGGCGTATCTGTGTTAGTGAGGCGGGATTGTAAGTGCGACGCTCAAGGGCGACTGTGAGATCTGAGCGGTGACCGTATCCCGGTGAAGAGTCTCACGAACACAAAAAAAAAAAAAAAAAAAAAAAAAAACCTGTTGTAACCAACGTGTAGAGACTGGAAAAATTCGCGCTTCAAATGACCTCTATGCTGGACTCCACAATCCCCTTCACGAGCAGGCAAATGCCACCTACTTACTCATTGGTAGAGAGACCTGTAAAATTCGCGGATTCATTTCGCGATAAGATATAGTCCAAATACTTTTGACATTATTTTGCTTCAGTGATTGGGCCACAGTTTATCAGAAGGACTCTGGGTCAATGAAAAATCTTTAACAGAATTAGCGAATCACGATCATTCCAGTCAACAGGTGTTACGAGTCGGTAACCAATCAGCAGATGTAATTTGCACGAGTGCGTAGAGGATCATGGAGTCTATCCTTTAGGGATTTGAAATCGCGAATTTTACAGGTCTCTACTTATTGGCTATTTACTCGTAAGTCCTGTCGACTGGGATGCTTGTGATTCGATTTTTTTTTTTTTTTTTGCTGTAGGTTTATCATTTGTAGAGTCCCGGAAATTTCGCGGATTCCTCTGGCCTCAGGATAGAATTCAAAGTTGTAGGTGTGCTCGACCCATGTTTACTTTCCCATTGGTTGATTTCTTAGAGAGAAATTTTTATTCTTGTTATTTGGCACTACCTGATTCGCTTACTTCTCTCCTAGCTGGACATCGTTGACTCACGGTCGTAGAGGGCCGTGTTCAGATAACTGCGGTCCAATCATGAACACTGTGCGACAGTGTGGAGGTTTGCATTCTAGCTTGCGACTAAATGAATGCGCGAAAATTCCGTGGCTCTAATCATTGGCTCAAAGCCCTTCAGATAAACTTTGGGCCATTCACAGAAGAAATGTAAAGGTACACTGGTTTGTACTGTAGCATATCACGAAATGAATTCTACCAATGTGTCTTCTTTCTGTTCCCGCGACCCCGTCCTTCATCACCAGGGACTGGAAAAATTCGCGGTTTGAATGACCTCTAGGGTGGACTCCACGATCCTCTATGTACGCGGGAATATTACACCAGCTCATTGGCTACTGACTCGTGACACCTGCTAACTGGGATGCTTATGAATCGATACTTCTTACGTTGAGGGTCATTCATTGGCTCACAGTCCTTCAGGCAAACTGTGTTACCAATCATTGAAGCGGCAATAAGTTACACGCACTTGGATTCTAACCTATCGCGAAATGAACCCGCGAATTTTTCCTGTGTCTGTTCATCAGTGTTGGTAAAAACATTCCCGAATCGTGTTCTGCGCAGCTGACGTGCGTCGTCTTAGGCTGGGTTCACAATTAAAAAAATTAAGCGAGTGCATAGCAAGCCATGCACACGACCTGTGCACACGACTTGTGCGAACTGCGAAATCGTTTCACAATTGAATTCTTACTGTTAATTTCAGCCAATGAAATTTCGCGAACTATGCGACATCTGTTAGCAGTGTTAGTAAATAAACATATTAACTTTCAAAATAACGATAATACTATTATTATCTCGAAATTTTCTTACCACAATATGGTTAATAAATATAAACATATTTCTAGTCCCGCCAAAAAAGCACCCTGCTCTTCTCTCATTGGCTGTTGTGCCATGCGTACGCGACCGAAATAAAATATATTCATTTTACTCCTATGCGCTCGACCTCGCTCCCATGCACACGACGAACTTTCTGCTATTGTGAATCGCTAGGTTAGGAAACATGGCGTTCATATCCTATGCACACGACCTACTGTTACTGTTACTGTTATTTTTTCAATTGTGAACCCAGCCTTATACCCGGGGCCGGCCTTTCCACTCGGCCGCGTCAGTCGTCGCGTTGGCGAGCGAGCTGCGATTCGTTCGTCGCGCCCGGCCGGGCGGAAGCGCCCCGCATCTGTCTCTCCGTCCGTCGCACTCCTCCTTCCTGATGACGTCATGGACGAGCCATTTGGTGTCCCCCTCTTTCCCCTTCATCACTCGTGGGAGGGGGACCGCCTGCGCCGCATTCCAGCGCAGCAGCGGGGGCGCGACTGAACAGGCCGCATGTGGCCACTAAATAACCTGTGCGGTCGACAGATGCCAACATCGGAAATTAAGTTTTTAAGTATAAAAAAGAAATTAGAATTATCTTAAACATAATAACTTAAATTTTAAAAAAAATTGGTTGTCTGTAAAGTCGGTTTACGGACGATAGTTTAAACGTGACAACGTCATAACAAGACATTGATGAAATGATTGCATACTTCTATGAATAAAATTGAATCATTTTTATTGAATTATCACTATTTTGTATGGATACAAAGAAGGAGTGAAATGAAATCGACAATTTAATTGATTTGCACTCATTAATTCAAATATGTTTATTACTTTAACGAAGAGATTTTTTTTAACTATAACTTTTATACATGTTTGCTATTTAACTTATTCCAATCTGTGTTATTCTGTTAAGGATAGGACGATGATAGGAAAAGTAGGAAACGAATGGGAGTGTTTCAAGTTTAATGTGCCTCGAAAAAGTCAAATCGATGGTTGTTCGAATCGAGTGGAAGAGAGATAGATGCGGCGCAAGCGTACAATGAGCGTAACGGGACACTTTTTCGTGCGTGCAGCCGGCTTTCATCGATTTATTAGACGTTGTCACGTCAATAAATATGTAGCGTGGAGTGCACGCGCGACGGAAGTGAAACTTATTGGGTATTATATTGCTAGGTATAGGAAACATATTTATCTTTGGCTGTCGTCACAGATAAAAAAATATATATGCGGAGTATATACGAGCATATAAGCGCTAAATTATGCTATTGCGCAAGTATGCGAGTGTATTAGTTTGCTGCGTCATTTATTCCTCTCCCCTGCCGTATCCTCTTCCAACTGTTCCCCCACCACGTACCTAACTTTTTCCCCTCAATGCAGTCGGAATTTTCGTAACGCTCGAAAATTGTAGCCCCCCTCGGCAAAGAACTTCCACTTCGAAAGTAATTTCACACAAGAAATATTAGTTCATAATTTATAGAATGCTGTATTAACGGAGTGGCGTTTTGAGTATTATTGCAAAATGTTATACTTTGGAATAATTTTTGATAGCGTTAAATTTTCTTGGTAGCAGTGAAGTAAGCATTGCTTCCATGAGCAACATGTGCGGACGTGTGCACGTGTGTAGTTTTGTGCAATTGAAACAGAGGTTATAATTTTCAACACTCCTACTTTGCGGCTATGCCGTTTTTAATTTTTTAAAACAAAAGATATAGTATGTTGACGGAGTGTTTCGTTTGTTCCGTATTGCAAAAATAGATAATCTTGAACATATATGGTGAATATTCCCAGCAACGAACGACCACAGTTAAAAAAAAAAAAATATATATGGGTGCGTGTACTTATTTATGTATGCGCGTGAGAAGTTATACTTATTTGGCATCATTAAAAATAGTTTTTAATTGCATGCAAATAATTAATTACAATAACATAATAAAATGGCTCGAAGAAAATAGTCAACACAGTCAATAAAGTTCAGTTTAAATTTGAAAAATTAAATAAATAATATTTAGAGAATAATAAATATAAAGAATAATTTGTACTTAATATTATAAGATTCTTAATTTTAAATATTTATTATTGATTATTTAATATTTTAAAAGAAAATAAATTTAATAATAAATTAAAAAAATTTAATTTAAGTTTATTCATTTTTTAAATATTTATTATTTTCTTAATTTAATATTCACTTTTCATTTTTATCAAAATGTTTTCATTAAATATTTTAATTTTATGTTCGAATTTTAATTTTTATCACAATTTTTTTTATTAAATGTTTTATTTAATTTATTTATTTTGTAAATATTAAATAACCAATAATAAATATTTAACATTAATAATTTAATAATATTTAGTATTGATTATATTAAATAATATTTTAATTTATATCAATTAATAAACATACGGATAGTTAACCTCAATTATATTGGAGCACTTGAAAAATTATAAAGTAAAGGCACAATTTTTTTTACTAATATTTACGAATAGTAAATAATATTAATCAAAATATTCAATTTAAATCACTACTGAATATAATTTATTAGCACATATATAATTCGCACTTGTATGAAACTAAAACACGTGTTGTGAATGTATAAACTAGAAACATGTGGATAAATATTATAAATATGAAAACAGTGATCAGAGGCGACGAGCGTGCCAACATGCGCGACTAATAGAGGTTCTATTTCTATTTTGTTGGTAGCTTTTTTTTCGAGACTTAATGAGCGTTTTAGCGGGCGGGCTGTTGAGTGTAACATCAATATTGTATATGTATCTATGCTCTCTTGTCATCTATGGTCCAATGCTGATGTTCTTTTTTTTTAATGTTAGAATGTCTGTACTGAGAAGTGCCCGGTGTGACAGTATTAAATTAGGTGGAAAACCATTCGTAACTTTGATGACTGATATCCTGGAGTATAATTAACAGTGGTAGCAGAGCATGGTTACTGCGGCTTCAATGCATTATGTTATCGCGAGAGAAATACTGTATAGTTCCCTTTGCAGGGGAAAATTTTTCTGCTTGGGAATTTAGGGTCAAGAGTATATTGAGAGAAAATGGCGTGGCGAAGGCAATTGAAGATGATCGGTTTGCAGCGGATGACAAAAATCAAGCAGCCGAGGCTCGGGCACAAGCTATTTTGATAGCAGCTGTTGCGGATAGCCACTTAGAATATTTACGCAATGAAAACTCCACATTCGCCATGTTTAAAAACTTGGAGGACAATTTCAAGAAAAAAGGAGTGCGAAGTAAACTTTTCTTGCGCCGACAATTGAATACAATGAAATATAATGAACGAAATTCGCTCATGGAACATTTCGTACAAATGGAAGAAGTTTACTCCAAATTGAAAGATGCTGGTAGTGTACTGTCGGAAGAATAAAAAGTAAACTATATTTTACTCTCAATGCCTAAATCCTATACAAGTATAGTCACTGCATTAGAGGTTATGGAAAACCTAACCATGAACTTGGTCAAGGATCGCCTCCTAGGGGAGGAGGAGAAACGGAAGAAAAGTGGAGGTGAAGAGAATGAAACTGGAGGTTATGCCTTTTTCTGCTATTCATGTGGAAAAAAGGGCCATAAACAATACCAGTGTCGTGTGAAGTTACGAGGATCAAGTTACAGAAGTCCAGATGCAGTACAACCGACAGAGGGGTCATCCCGAGGAGCGAAGCAAACAACAGGCAGAAATTACAGCAGCAACTACAGCTTCGGAAGAGCAACAAGTAAAGGCAGGTTCTCTGGCGCAAGAAGAGGTGGGCCAGCTAGATCATACATCGCAGAAGAAGATAGTGATTCAAGTCGAGTGGTGTTTTTGGCAGATGAGTTTAGAAATGAAAGTGAAAAAAAGGAAGGTAGTAAAATTGTTTTTTGTGTTGATTCGGGAAGTTCAGTTCATATTGTGGGAGAGAAAGGGTTTTTTTCAGATTACATAGAGCTAAGTGCACCAAGACGAATATGTGCTGCTAAAAATGGAGTCGAATTGGAAGCTGTTGGTATTGGGAATGTAAAGGTATGTGGTTACAACTATAATAATGATCCAATTTATTGTACTATCACAAATGTGTATCATGTCCCTGAGGTCAGAAAAAACTTGCTGTCAGTTTCAAAATTGGAAGAAAAAGGTATGAAAGTGTTATTTGATAAGGGCTGTGTAAGGATTTTTTTGAACAACAAGTTGATCTTGTTTGGTTGTAAGCAAGGCTCACTATATACAGTTGAGATGATATTGGATGGTCCAGAGACAAACTATTCATGTACTCAAAAGGGGAATGTCAATGAAAATGAATCGGTTAATTTATGGCATAGACGCCTTGGGCACTTAGGATATTCAAATTTGAAACTGTTGTGGAAACATAATTTGGTTGATGGTTTAAATGATATAGCAAATGTAGATAGTTTCAACGCAATGTGTGAACCTTGTATCTTAGGGAAAATGTCTAAACTACCTTATAAAGGAAAATATGATAGGGCAGTCAAACCATTAGAAATAATCCATACTGATGTGTGTGGTCCTATTAGCCCAACATCTTGGGATGGATGTAATTACTTTGTTACATTCATTGATGATTACACACATTTTGTTGTAATTTACTTGATAAAAAATAAGAGTGAGGTACTGGAAAAATTCAAAGATTTTTTCTATTATGCAACCAAACATTTTGGTGCAGATATCTTGAAATTGATATCTGACAATGGAGGAGAATATGCTAATCAAGAATCTAAAAGGTTTTGTAGTAGTAAGGGTATTAGGATGGTGTTCACTGTACCCTACAATCCCCAATTAAACGGAGTGGCAGAGAGGTTCAATAGAACCTTAGTTGACAAAGCAAGAACTTGCTTGGTTGAATCTACTTTGCCTAAAGATATGTGGGGAGAAGCGATTTATTTTGCAGCTCATGCCACAAATAGAAGTCCAACCTCAGTTCATAGCAAAACACCTTTTGAATTGTGGGAAGGTAAAAAACCTAACTTAAGTAAACTCAGGGTATTTGGTAGTAGTGCATTTAATCACATTCCAAAAGAAACACGATCAAAATTAGACCCTAAAGCACAGAAGTTAGTAATGGTTGGCTATGGCCAAAGAGGTTACCGCCTGTGGGATAAAGAGCAGAGGAAAATAACAATTGGAAGGAATGTGATATTTGATGAGAGTATACCTAACTTAGTACCAGAGACTAAAAAAACACAATCAGAAATTCATGAATTACCTAACAGGGACTGGACACATGTAGATAACGGCGTAGGTATGGATGTAAATAAAGAGGTTCAACAGAGTGAGGAACATACAGGTATGGACAAATCGAATGCAAGAGGTTTAGGAAAAAGGGCAGTAGTTAGACCCAAACGATTTGATAATTATGTAGAATATTTTTCAGACAGTGAGGATGAAATTTTGTTTGCTATGTGTACTTCATATCAGGATAACATACCGTTGAGGTATGAGGATGTAGGTAACATGGAGGATAGTGATCAGTGGTATAATGCAATAAAAGAAGAAATCAGTGTATTAGAAGATAATCAGACTTGGGAAGTAGTTCAAAAACCTGAGGGAATTAAACCTATTGATACTAAGTGGATTTTTTCAAAAAAGATATTTGGTGATTCATGTCTGTACAAGGCTCGTTTAGTAGCAAGGGGGTTCCAACAAGAAGGCTTATTAGAGGATAGTTATTCACCAGTGTTGAAATTACAAACTCTGAGGATATTGTTGTCAATTGCAGTTCAACGTGATTATCACATACATCAAATGGATGTAAGAGCAGCCTTTTTGTATGGTGAAATAAAGGAGGAAGTGTATTTAGAACCTCCGATAGGAATAGAAGTAAACCAGAATTGTGTTCTCAGACTTAAGAAATGTATGTATGGTCTTAGGAGGTCTCCCAAGTGCTGGTATGAGAGATTTTCAAAGTTTGTTACAGATCACGGGTTTAAACGTTCTGAAAATGACTATTGCTTATATGTAAATGTAGATGTTTACATTCTTTTGTATGTTGATGACATATTAATTCTAAGTAATACGATGGAAAAAATAACGTGGGTTAAGAAAATTTTGAGCTCAGAGTTGAAAATGAAAGACATGGGTTGTGAAAATTTGAGATATTTAGGTATTAATATTTGTAAAGAGAGAGATGGTTTGGTACTTGACCAGAGGGACTATTTAAAGATGTATTAAAATTGTTCGGAATGTATGAAAGCAGGTCGGTGCAGACACCCATGGAGGTTAATTGTAAATTGTCAGAATCTGAAATGATTGATATGAGGCAAGAAGCCAAGTGCAGGTCATGTATTGGTTCTCTGATGTTTGCCTCAGTTGGGTCTAGACCTGATATAACAGCTGCAGTGTCTTACCTAGGACGTTTTCAATCAAAACCCAGTGAACTATTGTGGAACAGCCTGAAACGGGTGCTGAGGTACCTTAAGGGCACACTTCATTATAAATTGCGTTACAATAAAACTGAAAAAAATTACCCTTTAGTAGGGTATGCTGATGCTGACTTTGCGAGGGAACAAGACAGAAAATCAATTTCAGGATATGTTTTTAAGGTTTATAATAATACAGTAGTGTGGCGTTCAAGGAAACAGTCAACAGTTGCCTTGAGCACTACTGAAGCTGAGTTTGTAGCACTATGTGAATCTGTGATGGAAGGGTGTTGGATTAAAAAGATACTAAATGAAATAAATATTAAGTGTGATACTATGATAGTGTATGAAGACAACATTAGTACCATAAAAGCAGTGAGCAGGTGGGATCAAAAACGTCTGAAACACATAGACGTAAAAATGAATTTTGTAAAACACAAAGTTGAAGGAAAAGAGGTGGTGCTTAAATATGTTAACACAAAAGACCAGCTAGCTGACATTTTAACTAAGCCACTAACTGCTGAGGTATTTAGAGTATTGTTGAAGGAGTTAGGATTGTATTAGTCATATGTTATGACATTGTATAAGGTTAATTTTAAAAGAATTGTATCATGAAAATGTCAAGTGGAAAATGTAAGTTCTGTTTTTGTATATACTGTTACATTCGAAAAAAAAAAAGAAAAGAAAAGAAAAAAAAAGAAAAAAAAACATAATCATTGGGGAGGAGTGTTGAGTGTAACATCAATATTGTATATGTATCTATGCTCTCTTGTCATCTATGGTCCAATGCTGATGTTCTTTTTTTTTAATGTTAGAATGTCTGTACTGAGAAGTGCCCGGTGTGACAGTATTAAATTAGGTGGAAAACCATTCGTAACTTTGATGACTGATATCCTGGAGTATAATTAACACGGGCAGCTTCAACCTGTTAATTTTGTGCTACAGTATTGCGCGCGCATCTTAAAATTTCACTCTCATTTTTTTTTTTCATAACGCGCCTAAAGAATTATAACTTAAAATTAAAAAAAAAAAATCAAGAAACAGAACTACTCATCCGTCTTCATCGGATTCTTAAATGATATTCGGATATTTTAAACGGTTTTCAAATCGTGTGGTATCTTGTGAAATTCTGCGCACTGTGTGTGTGTGTGTGTGTGTGTGTGTCGTGGTAGGCGCGGCCCTTGACAAAGAACTAGTTGCTTGGACTTAGGAAGAACTCTTCGAGTATTTGAAGTCTATTCTTTCGTTGAGAGGTCTGTGCGTTGACTGTGATTTATATAAGTGAAGTTTGGACAAGCAGCAATAGGTTTCATAGCGCCAATTTCACGCCGTGTTTTCTCATTTTAAGTAGATTACGTGGACATCGTAATTTTGCCCAGATCATTTCCAGACATATACAATAAATAAAGGGATTTAAAATCTATATGGCGAGTTTTTTAATGGATAAAATTGACTTACAGGTTTGGAAATAAGGGAAGGTTTTTTTCATAAACAGAAAAATACACTGTAGCGCCCTCCCCCCCCCCCCTTTTTTTTTTTTAGAAAATATTGCATCCTTTTTAAGTTATTAACAATTAATAATTATATATTATGTGTAATTTAAATTCAAATTAATATATAGTAATAAATTACAAATAAAAAATTAAATCCTGGCTCTAGTTATTGCATGTTTGTCATTTTTTTATGCCTCGTTAGAGCAATACCAAAATGTTTCTCTAAATTAGGGTTTTTTGAGACACACGACCAACCATTACTGCAAGGGGTAAAAAAAAAGTTATCGTACAGACATGAAGTCACACACATAAAATTACAGTTAAACATAGAGTGCGTGGGTCCCTTTTATATGTCGGAGAAATGGTGCAGTGCAAGTAACTTTGAGTGCTTTCAAGAATCTCTAAACCTAAAACTTATTCTGAAAACTGAGAAAAAAACTCACCTAGGCACGTTACGTGTTTAACTAAAGTTCCAAGATTGTATTCCGAACGCAATTATTGGAGTTTATGATTCCTTTGTTGTAAAATAAAGAGTGATTTCATCGCACGTGTGCGCTCATGTGTGACCTCGGCACGTTGCGGCCAGTGGCGTTTCGAAGAGGCGTGTTCGTTCGTGGTCGCCGCGACCTCGACATGCCTTCAGTGTTACTGCGCTCTGCCTTCAGGGCCTCTGCTCTCTGCCTTCAGGGCCTCTGCTCTCTGCCTTCAGGGCCTCTGCTCTCTGACTTCGGGGCCTCTGCTCTCTCCCTTCGGGGCCTCTGCTCTCTCCCTTCAGGGCCTCTACGCTCTTCCTTCAGGGCCTCTGCTCTCTGCCTTCAGGGCCTGTGCTCTCTGCCTTCAGGGCCTCTGTACTCTGACTTCAGGGCCTCTGCGCTCTGCCTTCAGGGCCTCTGCTCTCTGACTTCAGGGCCTCTGCACTCTGACTTCAGGGCCTCTGCGCTCTGCCTTCAGGGCCTCTGCTCTCTGACTTCAGGGCCTCTGCTCTCTCCCTTCAGGGCCTCTGCTCTCTGCCTTCAGGGCCTCTGCACTCTCCCTTCAGGGCCTCTACGCTCTTCCTTCAGGGCCTCTGCTCTCTCCCTTCAGGGCCTCTGCTCTCTGCCTTCAGGGCCTCTGCACTCTGACTTCAGGGCCTCTGCGCTCTGCCTTCAGGGCCTCTGCTCTCTGACTTCAGGGCCTCTGCACTCTGACTTCAGGGCCTCTGCTCTCTGCCTTCTGGGCCTCTGCTCTCTGCCTTCAGGGCCTCTGTGCTCTGCCTTCGGGGCCTCTGCTCTCTGCCTTCGGGGCCTCTGCTCTCTGCCTTCTGGGCCTCTGCTCTCTGCCTTCAGGGCCTCTGCTCTCTGACTTCGGGGCCTCTGCTCTCTGACTTCGGGGCCTCTGCTCTCTGACTTCAGGGCCTCTGCTCTCTGCCTTCAAGGCCTCGGCTCTCTGACTTCGGGGCCTCTACGCTCTGACTTCAGGGCCTCTGCTCTCTGCCTTCAGGGCCTCTGCTCTCTGCCTTCAGGGCCTCGGCTCTCTGACTTCGGGGCCTCTACGCTCTGACTTCAGGGGGCTGCAGCAAGGGGGCGGGGATCAACCTCCCCTCAAGTTGTGTGTAAAAAAAAAGTGAGATCTCGGGGAAGGCAATGTGTTATTTTGGGTGATGCAAGATGAGCTGTTACAACACCTGGATTCACAAACCACGAAGGCGGTGATTCACCTTGAGATGATAATTGTTGAAGGGGGGGGGGGGGGGAGCTGGAAATTATAAAATTTCGTGACTTCAAGAACCGCCACGGTTCTTCACGGGGCTTTCGTGATCAATCCTTCGGTTTCGTTAACTTCCAACTGACTTTTTTTGACCTGCAGACGCCCTGAAGTAAGGCAGTGCCTTCTGCCCTCGTGTTCGGAGGCCAGGGCGCAGATATAGATGGGTCGTGTGTTTTCCACGCCCTCGGCGGCACTTCGTCCCATGGGGAAAAGGGGGGACAAATTGAATTCCGGGGGAAGCAGCGAGGAGGAATGAACGTCATCTGTTTGAGCAGGAAGTAGTTTAAAAGGGAGCGGGGTTGGCGGACGAGGTGGGAGCAGGACGAAAAGAACACAGCAAGCCGGCCCGGGTGGCCGGCGAGTAGGTATCGAGGAACAAGGGGCGAGAAAACAAGCAGTCACAATTCGAGCCACAGCGGACGAAAATAACCCATCAATGTAGGTCAACAAACGACAGTTGGAATCACATCCTAAATCTTCATCTATTCAACAGTGCTTTTATAGGGGTCGTCCATTCATTACGTGAGGCGATTTTTGCGATTTTTCGTCCCTCTCCCCCCTTGGTGAGATGTGAGATTCGGCTCCACCCCTTTCCCCTCTAATCACACGTGAGATTGTTCAAAATGCGTATTTTTATTGTGTAAATACGTTAATGTTTTCTTCATTGCGTTGGATTAATTTTTAAAAAAGATTTTTTTAAAAATTTTTATTATTTTTATTTTAAGACTTTTTTAAAGACAGAACGTAGTCTAGAATCACAGTAGGAAAATCGAACAGTAAAATACTGAAATAGGAACTACTAAAATTCGTAAAAAGAATTTTCATTCTAATTCAGTCCACGGGGGAGACTCATGTTTGGTCTCAAGAGTGACTTTGTGGCGTTCGCATAACCGCGATAAATATTATTGTGTAGGATTATGGTCAGATTTTAGCGGAGAGACAGGTTTTCTTTAATTTAACCCAGTTTTCTCGCAATTTTACACTGTTTCTTGCGGAGGAAAAAATTACGTGATATTGCCCCCCCCCCTTTTTTTTTTCTCCACCACGTGAGATTAGGTGAGATTCAGCTCGAACCCCTCCCCCCTCAACTAAACGTCTTACGTAATTTATGGACGCCCCCTAACCATCATGGCAAGGTTGAAATGTCTGCTGGATGAAACACGAAGAAATCCCGTTGCTAGAGAATTCAACCATAGTTTCACTTTAAAGTGAGCTACGTTCCTCTCGCCTCCGTCTCTATTCTCACATCGTGTGTGGTGTCGAGCCATTTCTGTCGCACGAGCGTGACCTTTCTGACGATTTTAGTTCGATAAAAAAAACTTTTATGACGCAAATGCGTTTTATTGTACTACGTTCCAGTGATTCGGCAATAACTTTATAGAGAGAGCTCTTCGGAGTTTACAGTCAGCGGGACATGCCACGTCGAATCGTTGGGAGTATCGCGGACTCCACACGGCAATGGCGTACATCTGCGCGTGGACGTAATCCCGTCTGGAATTCAACTTACGTAAAAGTAGAGTTTAAAAAATTGGTTGTCTGTAAATTCGGTTTACGGACGATAGTTTAACGTGACAACGTCATAACAAAATCTTAATGAAATGATTGCATACTTTTATGCATAACATTGAATAATTTTTATTGAAATATCACTTTTGTATGGATTCAAAGGAGTGAAATGAAATCTACAATTTAATTGATAAATTTACTTTTATTTGCACTCATTCATTCAAATATGTTTATTACTTTAACGAAGAGATTATTTGAACTATAACTTTTATACATGTTTGCTATTTAACTTATTCCAATCTCTGTTATTCTGTTAAGGATAGGACGATGATAGGAAAAGTAGGAAACGAATGGGAGTGTTTCAAGTTTAATGTGCCTCGAAACAGTCAAATCGATGGTTGTTCCAATCGAGTGGAAGAGAGATAGATGCGGCGCAAGCGTACAATGAGCGACACGGGACACAGCGTAACGGGAAAATGTGCGTTACGGGACACTTTTTCGTGCGTGCAGCCGGCGTTCATCGATTTATTAGACGTTGTCACGTAAAAAAAAAAAAAAAAAAACCACACGGCGGTGCGTCGCCCCTTTTCAATGCCGAGCGTGATCAATATTCGAAACGTCGCAACTGTTCTCACTGAAACTATCTGTGTTCGTCAGTACTATAGTCGTTGTGTTGTTGTCCATAGTACTTGTTTATCTTCATCGTTCTGTTTATACGTTTGCTGCGTTGTCCAGGTTTGTTGTCTGTTTGCGTTTAATCTGTCTCGTCGTCGTTAGCACACCGTCTGTGTTGTTATATTATTTTTTTTTGCACGTCTAAATTCCTTCAACGGAATTCTTGTGCTGTATGATATTTATGTGTTAAAACATTTCTTTGTCCGTGATGTCGTCGTTGTATTGTCCATATGCTTGTTTGGTCCCGTCGTTGGTTCCGTTTGTCCGGCATCAGCTGATTCGGTCTTGTTTCCTGTGCATTTTTTATCTTCATATTTTTATTTATTTTTTTGACCATCGGAATTTTTCCATGAAAAACAGTGCACAACTGCAATGGTATATGTCCTAAAAGCTGCATTAAATCAAGATTCCGCATTGCATGGTTCATGTAAAAAAACGTATAAATATTCGCTTTGCAAGTACGTGCTTTCTCCACCCGCCACAAGAATTCGCTGCCTGAACCGTAAACGTTTGATTGCCACCATTACGCGCAGATGGCAGCACGAAACAGAAACGGCCCCGATAAAAGCGAGAAAAAAAAATTGTAAAACATATGATAAACCCCGGATTTTGACCTGTTTTTCTACAAGGAATTTGATTAAAATACTGTCCAACTTTTTCAAATTCATCAAACAGATAATACTATAAAGTTTCCGCACACATTAGATGATTATAAATTAGAACATAAAGTATTGAAGGATAGTTGTACTTCTAATACCTATGGAAATTATGGACATTCATTTTCTAATAAACGTAATTAATTTAATTTTAAGTAAAAATAAAGGATATTGCCCTCCCTAGTATGAAATAATCATTCCAATGTATTACTGTATGTTTGCATAAAGCACAATTTGTATAATCCAGCAATCTATTATTTAAATAAGTAAAAAAGTTTTTATCGCCTTTTTTTTTTTTTTTTAATTATAGAAACTACTGCTTGATTTGCAAGCCCAACGAAGCCGACATATTAGCGCACACACGGCAACGTCTGACCGTTTCGTGTTTACAATTTTTTTTTTCGTGGCAGCGTTATATGCCATAAAAATCTAAAATTCTTGCCCTTTCATTTTTTTTCTAATCTAGTGTCACAATTGCCCTTAACTCCTTAGTTTTCTCGCCCGTTTTTTTTGTTTGGATTATTGAAACAACTGATTGATTCGGGGTAGGGGTAGGGGGGTAAATAAAGCAACTATGTGGGCTCATTTCGCGCTACGAGAAGCAGCATAATTTTTGTTTTTTTGCCAACAACTGTTCAGTGGTACAGGACAGAAGGACGCCCAAATCGTCCCAAATCGTGCGGACGATGGGAGAGTTGATCCACATCGTTGTGTGTGTTTGTATGTGTGTGTGTGTGTGTAAATGGTTGCGTGGAGGGGGGTGGGGGGGTTGTTGAGTGCCACGGGGCCAACAGCTGCCGCGGACTAATTGGAGCGGAACGTTCCGTTCTGTTCCGTTCCGTCTCTACAATACAAGATGGGTCTGGTTTCAACCGACGAACTTCGGCTTAGAGGTTCTTCACGAGTAACTTTTACGTTGGAAACGTACGTACGGCTTATGGCCTTAAGTGCTCAACAAAGCTGGTTTACGCCTATGCATTTTATTGCAGATAATAGAGAGAGATAAAGAAAGAGAGAGAATGAGAGAGAGAGAGAGAGCTTTGTGTCACCACTACGAACTTCGCAGTTTTAGAAAGGGGGAAAAAATTGCTAGTTCCCAATTTAGAACGAAAAATAAAAACACTGCAAAGCCTGATAGGTATGCAACACTCGTAACATTTAGGTGTGCTAGAATTGCTACTACAAATCAGCGAGGTAGCTCCACGTATGCGAAGGTATTGTAAAAGAAAATTTACAGAATGAGCCTGAATTCGACCTAAAACCTTCGGCTGGAAATAATAAGTTTAAAACATACATGTGACTTATGGTCTAAAGCTCTTCGGTCGACAGTTCTTCCCATGGCTCGTATACGTCTTTGAAATTGGAGTTGAACAAGGTTTTTATGTTTAAATATTTTAAAGCAGTCTTTTTACGCATATGTTTGTTCGTTTACTTCTTCTAAACTATAGCATATATTTTGATGCGGTTTTCACCGTCTTTTATATAAGGGGGAGGGGGGTAGCGACTCAACAAGAACTGTGTTACAACAGTCAGTACATCAGGAATTTCAGTACGTGAAAGGGTGATTCTTGGCCATGACTCTTGATATGCGCCGGATCCCCGCTGTCGGTTTCCAGGACAAATTATATAAACCAAATGAACGGATCTTTTGAAAGGATCATTTCGCGGAACTGATTCAGTTGGGATCGTTCTGCCCAACACTGCTGTTGGTTCGCTCGCGCCTCGTTGCTCTGACAAGGGGCCTTCCCCGGAACGGGCTGGGTTTAATTCGGGAACGGGCCGAAGGCGTGCTCGTAGCGGCATGCGAGTTTTTTTTTTGTTGTGGAAGGGGGAGTGGTAGGGATGTGAGGGAGGGGTAGCGTGCCAGATCAGACCGTCGCGCGTCTTGTACGCCTGCCGTAGAGACTGCGCGCGGGCTGGTCTCCCATAGCTAGGGACAGGAAAAATTCGCGGATTCATTTCGCGATAGGCTAAAACACAAATAGTTATACCTCAGTGCTGCCTCTGCTATTGGCTCCCAACTCACCTGGATGACTCTGGGTCAATGAGAAACACGCAACCAAAGCTTTATCGAATCACAGGCTGCTACGTTGCGACGTCTCACAATACAGCAGCCAACGAGTGGGTGACATTTGACCGAGTGTACGCAGAACTATGAAGTTCATCCTGCAGGTCATTGATCCCGCGAATTTTTCCGGTCCCTACCCATAAGCTAGAGACTGGAAAAATTCGCGGTTTCAATTACCTCTAGGATAGACTCCACGATACTCTATGTACTGGAATAAATTGCACCTGCTCATTGGATACTGACTCGTGACACGCGTTACCTGGGATGATTGTGATTTGATACTTCTTTTGTTGAAGGGTTTTTCATTGGCTTAGAGACCTTCAGGTAAACGGTGGTCCAATCACCGACCCAGCATAAAGGTGTACGAATTTGGAGTCTAGCCCTACCGCGAAATGAATCCGCGAATTTTTCCGGTCTCTACCCATAGCTAGAGACTGGAAAAATTCGCGTTTTCGATGACCTCTAGGATAGACTCCACAACCCCCTACACACTCAGGCAAATGCCACTTGCTCATTGGCTATTGACTCGTGACACCCGTCAACTGGGACGCTTGCGATTCGATACTTTTTTGGTTGAAGGTTTTCCATTGGCTCAAAGTCCTTCAGATAAACTGTGAGTCAATCACAGAAGCAATATAAAGGTACAGTTGTTTGGATTCTAGCATATCGTGAAATGAATCCGCGAATTTTTCCGGTCTCTACCCATAGCCTCTGATGCACTGGACGAGCAGTCTGGGCCCTAAAAGTCTCTCCCCGATGGCGACGTCATTGGGGACGGTGGCACATGCCGAGTGCTGACTAGGAACGTCGACGGTATGAGTCGGCCATGGCTCATTGTTAGAGTCCCGGAAATTTCGCGGATTCCTCTGGCCTCAGGATAGAATTCAAAGTTATAGGTGTGCTCGACCCATGTTTACTTTCCAATTGGTTGATTTCTTAGCGAGAACATTTTAATCCTTGTTATTTGGCACTACCTGATTCGCTTACTTCTCTCCTAGCTGGGCATCGTTGGCTCACGGTCGTAGAGGGGCGTGTCCAGATAACTGCGGTCCAATCATGAACACAGTGCGAGAGTGTGAAGGTTTGCATTCTAGCTTGCGACTAAAGGAATCCGCGAAATTTCCGTGGCTCTACTCATTGTTTAAAGGGGAATAAACCCTGTCGAACCACCACGGGAGCGGACCAGGAATTACAACTGGGTCTTTTGAGACGCGGGCCAAGTCTCTTACCACTTGCCGTATATCAGCTGGTGTTAATGATGACAAACACATGTGGACTGTATCGATATGATGTTAACCGACGATGCAACATAAATTACACGATAGCATCAGCCCGCACCATTGCGACCTACCGCCATCATGCCGATGAAAACGAAGACTGTTTTTTGTTTCTCATTGCAAGTATGCCACTCTCACGGTTTATGGACGCCAACAATTGCAGTGTTCCAACATGGTGCCAACTTTAAAAAAACTGGGGCGCGGGTGATTTAAACTGTGTCTTATCACTTGGCCCGGTACAAGTGCCACAAAGTCAACTCACAACACAGTTCTATATACAAGAGTTCACGCTAAGCACCAAACAGCTGGAGTACATCCAGAAAACACTCACACTGCTCATTATATTGCATGCCCTGCCCCCCAACCTCGTGGGTACGCCAATGCAGCGCGTCAAATGAAAAATTTTTTTTATCAAATTTTGAAAATTCACTCACGAAAAAAAAAATTGTTTTAACTAAGAAGAAGAAAGCCTGAAGAAATATAAACCAAAACCTCCATCGTATACCTCAAATCCACTTTCGTTTTAAGCAATAACGTGACAGTATCACGGCAAATTATAATAATTACAATTAGACTGTCCGAAAGTGAATAAAGCATCAACGATGCAACAGCTGTTGTCATCAGGAGACGAAGTGAGCAGCATAAACGATGCGACGGCCGTTGTTTTGGGGATCGTCGGTAAACGCGGTCGACAACTGGAGAATCCGCGTGCCAGATTTCACGGCTCTTCATACCTCCTTCCATGCTGAGCGAACTAGAGACAGACGAACTGATGTACATAAAACATTATTTTTTTATTTCCGGCTCGTTGCATTTGGTGACATTTAACGACCAACTTACTGGATGTGTGACAAGGGATGTGGTTGTTTAGACCAAAACGAATCCACATCCATGTCTTGCCGGGGATTTGACCTATGAACCCATCGCACTGAGAGCAGTCTTACGCCATACTGTCCGAGGGGGGGGGGGGGGAGGAGGTATGTCGGTGTTACACTTAGCTCTATTTGGGTGAGTTCACTTGTTATTCGCTTGCAGAAGAATTTGAGAGGTGGTGAATTTACGTCGTACAGTTTACGATATCTTTTAGACTGCTAGGATCTCTCTCTCTCTCTCTCTCTCTCTCTCTCTGTTTCTCTCGCTTTCTCTTTGTTGTGTTTTTTGAAATATCCACATGCGCAGTTCTGTCCTTTTTTTCCCCCCTTTCCACTTCCCTTATAGCGTACAGTTCAAAAGAAGGAGCCCTCGCATAGGTTCTCACAGTGAAATGTGCACAAAGAAAATATTCTTTTATCGCAGAACAGTCCTCGCACACGGAACGTCTGTTTGCTGCTCCACATGAGCACTCAACCTTATCATACACTCCTTTCAGACAAACGGCTCGTTCTTCCCGTCTTGTGTATTTTTTTATTGTACCATTTAGTTTATTAAGGGACAGAAAATCCTTACAATGCACATGACCACGTTTAAAACCATTGTCGTCCCCCCCTTTTCTTTTTACTCACCGAGATTTTCATTACTTAGAGCACGGGTCCGTGCGCTGGTGCTGAATAGAGACCTGCTAACTTTGCTTTATTATTTTGCGACAAAACGGTACTCTTGAGCTTCTCTGATCATTGGACTAGAAATCCCCGAAGGACTAGGAGCGAATGATGTACACCCGGGAAAACATCTTGACCGAATCATGTGCAACCCTGGAGAAATGGTGAAACGGTGCAATAACCGACTTAATTACGCGCACATTTGTGGACTCTAGCCTGGAACACTTAACCTCCACGAATGTAGGCCAGTCAACTACCAGCTTGCAAGAGTTACCAAATCACGTCGATCCATTCAAAAGAAGGGGATGTTTGAATAGTTAAGGAATCGGCCACCAGGAAAGCATATGTGGGTTGATTATATATATAGTACTGTGAATTTTGAGATGACAGAAAATGAATCAGTGAAATTTTCGGGTCTCTGAGTATTGCGTTTCTTATCTTTAAGGGTGTAGTAGTATTCTTAATTATTTTGTTTTGAATATTTCGAATTTTTTTTCACGTGATTTTAAATAAATTCATAATATAATATATTTAATTTTTATAAAAGGCTTTTTCTGATAAACAAGTCTAATTTTTTTTTTAATGAAGTTGATGGCATTTTTATTTCAAGTCCAGCGTGTACTGAAAGCATGGAATCGTGTGGTATACAGTTTTGGATTAAACCGTTCGCATGTAGCAGTAGTAGTCTTCGTCTATTTTTTTCCTCAGTTTATCAATCATAAATCAATAAAAAAACAAGTTTCCCCAAAACCATAAAAAAAATGAAGGGTTTTGTGATTTTAGAAGACTTAATTTTTATTGATGTATGAACGAGATACTTAAAGATGAAGTTTCAAAAGACGAAGGCTGCGCACGAACGGTTAATACAAAATGGCCTATTCCATACTTTCAGTACATGCTAGGACTGACATAATGTTTTTTTAAGTTAGTAAAAACGATCAAATAAGTACTTTTTTAGTAGAAAAAAACCTTTACTAAACAAAACAAAAATGAGAGCTAGTCTTTCCGTTCTCACCAGTAGGGACCGGAAAAATTCGCGGGTTCAATGACCTCTAGGATGAACTCCATAGTTCTACGTACACTCGGTCAAATGCCGCCCACTCATTTGGCTGCTGTCTTGTGAGACGTTCCAACGTAGCAGCCTGTGATTTCGATAAATCTTTGGTCGGGTGTTTCTCATTGGCCCAGAGTCATCCAGGTGAGTTGTGAAACAATATAGCAGAGGCAGCACTGAGGTATAACGATTTGCATTTTAGCCTATCGCGAAATGAATTCGCCGAATTTTTCCGGTCTCTACTCACCAGTGATGTGTATACATTTAACCTCGGTAACGAGCAAATTCACGTGGTTTCGTGGCTGCAAATAAAACTTTTAATACGAAACTCGGGCACTTAGAATTCTTTAAAATAATACCGAGTGTGATAAATATACGGAATTTGTGTTCTAAATTACATTTATTTGCGCCAATCACACACAGTTTCCGCACCTGCCGCTAGAATTCGCTGCCGGAGCAGCTACGTCGACCATAGATTTGCAGAGTGAAAGGCTGAACTATATAATGAAACTGTTCCGATAAATGCCAAGTACCAAACCCCGGCTTTGTACCTAATTTTCGACAAGGAATTTTATTAAAATACTACACATATTGTTAAAAGTCATTTAATAGTTAATACATACTATACTTCGTGTCTTTGTGAACTTTGGTTCGCCCCGTCCGTCACGGATGACTGCGCAGTGATTACACATTTCCGTTCCATTCACGGGATTACTCGTACCAAATGCTGTATACCGAGAGCTAAGATGTTTACACGCTAACAATTTTTTTTTGGGTTCAATATTTTTGTGCTGTCATCATTTGTGGGGGTTTCTTTGTTTTTCTTTGTTTGTTGACCATATTCCTGTTATGGAATTATGTGGTGTTTATATCCTGTTGACAATAGCAATTGTTTGCCTGATTTGTGTTTTTTTGTCTTTTGGGTATTTTTTTAGTTTTCTTCTACAGACATACATGTGCTATGCAATGGCGTATGTCCAAAAGCTTACATCAAGTCGTGCACTCCCATTGCACAAATCTTTCAAAGATAATAACAAATTTAGGGTTATACGTATTATGAATTTATTTAAAATCACTTGGTAAGAAATACGCTGAAATACTAGAAGCCAGTGTTTGCGTCGTTGGCGAGGGAGGGGCGTTTGGAGGACGTCTCGCGTGCCGCAGGGACGCGCGTCACGCGCCGGCGCCCCGGCACACACGTTCACGTTCGCATGGCTATAGTGTGACCGCTAGAACATGCCGGGGTCGCGTTACATCGTGTAGCTCCGGCTCCCTCCTAGCTGCCGTGTGGTGTCGGCTTACCCCTATCCCCCATTCCCCCTTCTTCCCTCCATACGCCCCATCCCCTCCTCGCTCTCACCTCCCCTTTCCCTCCCTCCACCCCACCCCCATTTCTCCCCACCACTCCCCCCCCTCCACTTTCTTCGTTCAAAGCCTGTCTTGTGCGCACTGCGTCGATGTCGGATCCCGTGGTAGCGCTTGCTCGCGTTGCTCCAACAAACTCGTGGTATGCCAGGAATGTGATACGGGCGCGCAGGGTCGGATCAGAGCTGACCCTCTTCGCGTGGTTTTGGTCATCCAGTTGCTGGCGCCGTTGTTGCTAACTAGCCGCGTGCCTCGACGGGGAAGTGTTTGATTCTCATTTTTGATGAAGCCTTACAATCAATTCCGATATTTGTAACTTCGAAAATGACATACTTTCATCCCCTATTTAACCCCCGTAGGGGATGAATTTTCAAACAAATCCTTTCTTAAACAAAGAAGAGATCATTTAAAAAATAGCTAAAAAATAGCTCACATTTAAATTACGGGAAAAAGCATAATTAAACAATATTTTTCAATGTGTGCTCTTAAATGGTGGTCTCATTTCTTACAAAGAAAAAGTACACAACACAAATATAAAATTTAAAAAATAATATGGATAAACAAGAGCAAAAACTATATAATTTACAAAAAAACCGAACTTACATAACTACACAGTATTACTTTAAAGATTAAACCTAAATTTTAAGCTAATTAACTTATCAAATAAAATGTATACGCCAATCATACACACACAATTTTTTGCACTCTATCTTGCGACAAAATTGCGTGGAATATCCGTGCCTTTACTCACACGATTCCATTTTGTTACAGATCCAACTCACCATTTAGCCCTTTATCCGCCTGTAACGAAACGAAACGAAACGTCAAGTAAATCCTTAATAAATCAACTTAACTCGTTTGAGAAAAGAGCAGGAATAATTAACGCCTTCTGAGGTCTAGGTAAATTCGCGGGTTCTAAGGCCTCTTAAGTTTTGACTCCACAGCCCCATGAACACTCAGGGACAATGCCAACCTGTTTACTGGCAGCTCGCTTGAGATGCGTGATTCAACATTTCTTTGGTTGAGGGTGTCTCATTGGCCCTGATTGATACTGTTCCGACTTTCTGTGTATATAGTTTGAGCATGTTTAGTGTAGTGTATAGACTTTGAACATTTTAAACTTCCCGCCCTGCAGGGCATTGTGGTTGGTCACTCTGGAGTGGCCAGGAAGTAGGTTTCTGCACCTGCGCACAGGAAGAGGACAGTCTGATAATCAACATGGTGGTGAGTGGACGTTGGTTACTATCGCGACTCGTTTCAATCGTTGCTTACAAATGTTGCATCCGCTAATTATTTCAGTTCACATCTCTTCGTGCATCAGATACTGTGGGCCAATTCTAGAATAATTCCAAAGATGTTCTGTCTCAATTCTGACAGTTGTTAAAAGTATACGTAATACGTAACTTTCTGCCACTGTTGATCTGTCAAAATTGTTAGTAAACATGTGGTTGTCAGTGTTTGTAAAAAAAATTGCGCTGCTTTGGAAGTGACAGTTGGTAATTGGGTACAAGTGATGATACTTTAGAGCATTAACGGATCTTGTTGGGGGAAAAAAAAGGGGGGGGGGGGGGGGTCGGTCGTTGCCCTGGCGTCGGGGTAGATGGTCAGCATGATGTGTCGAACAAATTTTTATAGCCTACAAAATGTGTGAAATGTCAAGGCAGAATTAAAACAGCCCGTCGCCTCCGTTCTTCATTCGTCCGTCAACCCCACGCATCGAGCCAAGCGATTTAACAACCTGACTTCGTCCGTCCGTCCGTCAGAATGTTTCCCCAAATAAGTGCTGCCAACAATCCATGTTTTTTTTTATCTCGGAGATTCATATGGATTTTGTTTGCTAATATACATCATTTTTATGTACTTATTGTGTTAGCATTTCCTCGAAAAAAAAAATCAGAGTCATTATTAAATTGTTTGAACACGAATATTAATAACCGCTATGTTATCGTGCAAAACATCTGAACGACCTGCACAAACACCACTGGCCTGACAGTTGACTGCCGCGGCCAAAACCATTGATAAAATCCATCCGTCCGTCCGTCAAAAGTAGGAACTTGCCGAGCTTTTGGCGGACGGACGGATAGAATTTTTCGGGCCATCCGATTGGCTGCAAGTCACGTGACCGACGGACGGAGGCGACGGGGTATTGTAATTCCGCCTGAAGGCGAATATAAAAAAATATATATTTACAATATCTACCAAGTGCCTGAAAACGGTACTGTACCTATATATGTTATAATCACCTAATTTTGTAGTTATCTATTATTTTTATCACAACTCTTTTACATCAATAGGATCCAGGTAATACAACAGTGAAAGTAATTTTAGTTTTTTGTAAAATTTTTAGATATCGTAAGTAAAAAAAAAATATGTTTTTTCCCACCTTTTTTGTGGCCATTTAACCTCGAACACTATAATGTTGCAAAAAAATAGCAAAAAAATTAATTGTGCCTATTACGTTTATTGCTGTTGTGGAAAAAGCTTGTTGGGGTAGGGGGTCGAAGTGTTATACATAATTTCTGCCCCGGATGAAGGAAAGCTTAGATCCTTTCCTGCTCTTGATAGCTCTCGAACCATGGGCGTCGCAAGGATATATTTTTGGGGGGACTTCAATTGATTTAGTTGTTTGAGAAATATCCATCCCCTGGGGGAAAAAAAAAAGAAAAAGCGGGGGTCCGCGGGTCCCCCCCCTTCCGGGAAAATTTGGGGTTTGAAGGTGCAAAAAGGTTGTTTTTAGGCGTTTTTCTTTCCTAAACATTCTAATCATAATTGATTGCAGTATATCATTTATTTTTTATAAAAAATATTTTCAGAGAACAAATTTGTAAAAAAACACAGTTAACATATCTGCTGATGGTGCTATATCCACACAAAATCATTAATTTAAACATCAGGAGAAACTACTAAACTACGAAACTAAATATATTATTGGAGGGGACGAAATTGAAGACTTTTATTATCGAGGAGGGGTGTCCCTCCGTCCCCCCTCCCCCCTTCCCCCCCCCCTCCGGTTGCTGCGACGCCCGTGGTCGAACTCGAGTCAAGTTAAATGACCCGCCTTGAGAGTTTTATTTCCGTCTCGCGGACCTTGCCGGTGATGGCCTAAGACCGGAAGACGAGCGGAGATGTTCTTTCCATGGACGGCCCGTCGATGGCTCGGTCGAAGGCCGCGCTCGGAATAGGCCCCACGAGGTGTCGACACGGTCCCCGGCAGCCTTCCTTCGTCGCGTCAACCTCTCTGGAAGCCACCCGGCTGTTCCCCGGCCGGCGAGGCTGTCTGCGCGCCTCTGGTCGACCGCTCCGGGTCTTCCTCGACCTAAGATGCACACTATTATTTTTTTTTCTTACCTAACTAAAACCTTTGAATATATATATAATGTATAGAAGTCGCCAGCCCAGGTTAAAATTTCTAATACGGTTTTGTAGTCCAGGAAACCAAGACTTAAAAAGGCACAAACCTGTGAAAAATTTGTCCAAAGCTGAATTTTTGCACAGTTGTAGATTTGACTATGCTTAATAACATACCGAAAGTTTACCGCTGTAGACCTTGTGCGTATCACTGAAAATTTGCATTTAAGTCCTAGATGACAGCGACTTACATCAGTCCATTAAAATGCTACCCATTTGTACAGTTTTTAATTTAGACTGTCCATAAAACTACCAAAATAATCTTGAGACTCTAATACAGCCATTAATGTTGTAAAAAGCATAAATTGTTAATATTAAAGATGTGATATTAAGCGATTAATTCATGACATATTATTTTTTATCTTTGCCACTCAGATAAAAATACTATTTACACCAATTTGAAGAGTCCAATGCGAAAAATGTCCAAATAAATGTTTTTGGTTATACCTTTAGCTTTAAGACAGTATATTTATAAAAAGTCTAACGTAATTAGTTGGCTCATTAAAGCGTCCCGAGCGTTGCAGTGTACTGCGGCCGTACTGATCTCTCACGGCCACCGCCGCGCCGTTCCAGCGCGGCATTGCGACACACTGCGTACTGCGACACTCATTCAACTGGGTCTTATTTAGGGATTACTTAAAACATAGCTAATTATTATGAGAGGGTGTATGTTACATGTAATGAGATATGTTTTTTTTTTCTTATATGAATGTTTTTGATACAATAAATTTAACAATAAACGATTTCTGCTTGGAACTTGTAAATGAAAAACTCTAGAGGACCTCTGGTTTTATATCTGCATGGATTTATTATGTTTCAAAAATTTTATTATTAAAAATTATTTTTTTAGCAACAATTTTTTTTTCTTATTTCTGATACATCGTTTTATTTTAGATCAGAACAATGCAAAATTTTAATGTAGCCTGTATTCTACAAAATGAATAATTATATATTTACTTATTTAAAATCAGTTTACCACATAAAAATCGAATAAAACGATACATCGTAAATGTACTCTGAGTTTTTTTTCACTTTTACAACATAATTCCTATAATAATATGTTTATTTTTCAGAAAATAAATAAAACACGAGTTGTGTTGTAAAACGTATAGGTAGCATTACATATTGAGTTTTTTTTTAATAAGTTAATGTATTTGAGTGCTGCGCCTAGCTGACGTCGTTGTATTGCTAGTGGCAAATAGCGGTGGTAAATGTTTTTGCAAGAGTTTGACCGTATTTTATGACCCTACCTGTGAGAGGGTGTTCGTACCAGAAATCCTAACAGTTAAGGAAACTATTCATTCTCTGTAGTCACGTACGGGTGTGCTACTCGCGCAATATCGTCAAATATCACAACTTTCCGGGACGTTCGGTCATTTCTCGGTTATCTCTGGTTTCACCATAGTAAACGGAACAAAATCTTGTCTGTAGTGATTTCATATTCCTATTACCGTAGTAATATGGCGTTTGAGGACAAACCAAGTTTGCTGTATACTGGGAGCCTACTTAAAAAAAGTATTTATAGAGTTATTAAATTATTTACGAAACACAATTTTGTGGATCGTTTGGTAAATTATCATTTAGGACTTAACTGCTCGTTATTGGTGTGATCACAAGGGATCATCGGTAAACTTTTGACATGTTACTAAGAAACTTTTATTCTACAACTGTACAAAGTTTCTGCTTTGGGATAATTTTCCATGATTCTTAACAGCGAAATTCGTCCCGACCCCAAGCCGACTTCGGCAACCTCACAGTAGTACACACTACACGGCTCGGATAGCTTCAGGGGTTAAACAAATTGTATGAGACCCTTTACAAATATACCCATTTAAAGAAGAATAAATATGCAACAACGTTTATTGAAAGCGATTTTCACGTAGGGCTCTTTATATTTTTGTAAGATGTATTAACTTTTCCGTAAAATTGAATGAAAATGAATTTCTCAACTTTAATGATTTAAATTGTCTATTTTATTTAAAGATGTTAAAACTGTGTACTTTTTATTACTATCCTCAGATAGGGCAATGTTTCTAGATTATTTTGGGTTCCATACTGTCAGTCTAATCCATAAACTGCATTTGCAATATCCATTATTGTGGATCGTTGCAAAAAATTGACATTTTGGGCTTAACTGCTCGTTTTTGGCGTGACGCACAAGGTTTGCATCGGTAAACTTTTGATATGTTACTAAGAAACGTTCACTCTACAACTGTACAAAGTTTCTTCTTTGGAATAATTTTCCATGTATTAAAAACCTTTGTTTCTTTACAGCGAAATTCGTCCCGACCCGAGCCTACTTCGACAACATCGCAGTAGTATACACTACGCGGCTCGGATCGCTTCAGCGGTCAGACTAATTGTATGAGACACTTAAAAAATATACCAATTTAAAGAAGAATAAATATGCAACAACGTTTACTCTAAGCGATTTCCATTTTGGGCTCTTTAAGATTATGTAAAATGTATTTATATTTCCTAAAAATTGAATGAAAGTGAATTCGTTAACTTTAATGATTTAAATTGTCTATTTTATAGAAAGATGTTTAAACTTTGTACTTGTTATCACTATCCTCAGATAGGGCAATGTTTCTAGATTATTTTGGGTTCCATACTGTCAGTCTACTCCATAAACTGCATTTGCAATATCCATTATTGTGGATCGTTGCAAAAAATTGACATTTTGGGCTTAACTGCTCGTTTTTGGCGTGACGCACAAGGTTTGCATCGGTAAACTTTTGATATGTTACTAAGAAACGTTCTTTCTACAACTGTACAAAGTTTCTTCTTTGGGATAATTTTCCATGTATTAAAAACCTTTGTTTCTTTACAGCGAAATTCGTCCCGACCCGAGCCTACTTCGACATCGCAGTAGTAGCCTATACACTACGCGGCTCGGATCGCTTCAGCGGTCAGACTAATTGTATGAGACACTTAAAAAATATACCAATTTAAAGATAAATAAATATGCAACAACGTTTACTGAAAGCGATTTCCATTTTGGGCTCTTTAAGATTATGTAAAATGTATTTATATTTCCTAAAATTGAATGAAAGTGAATTAGTTAACTTTAATGATTTAAATTGTCTATTTTATAGAAAGATGTTTAAACTTTGTACTTTTTATCACTATCCTCAGATAGGGAAAAGTTTTTAGATTATTTTGGGTTCCATACTGTTAGTTTACTCCATAAACTGCATTTGCAATATACATTATTGTGGATCGTTGCAAAAAATTGACATTTTGGGCTTAACTGCTCGTTTTTGGTGTGACGCACAAGGTTTGCATCGGTAAACTTTTGATATGTTACTAAGAAACGTTCACTCTACAACTGTACAATGTTTCTTCTTTGGGATAATTTTCCATGTATTAAAAACCTTTGTTTCTTTACAGCGAAATTCGTCCCGACCCGAGCCTACTTCGACAACATCGCAGTAGTATACACTACGCGGCTCGGATCGCTTCAGCGGTCAGACTAATTGTATGAGACACTTAAAAAATATACCAATTTAAAGAAGAATAAATATGCAACAACGTTTACTCTAAGCGATTTCCATTTTGGGCTCTTTAAGATTATGTAAAATGTATTTATATTTCCTAAAAATTGAATGAAAGTGAATTCGTTAACTTTAATGATTTAAATTGTCTATTTTATTGAAATATGTTTAAACTTTGTACTTGTTATCACTATCCTCAGATAGGGCAAAGTTTCTAGATTATTTTGGGTTCCATACTGTTAGTCTACCCCATAAACTCCATTTGCAATATCCATTATTGTGGATCGTTGCAAAAAATTGACATTTTGGGCTTAACTGCTCGTTTTTGGTGTGACGCACAAGGTTTGCATCGGTAAACTTTTGATATGTTACTAAGAAACGTTCATTTTGCAATTGTACAAGGTTTTTTCTTTGGGATAATTTTCCATGTATTAAAAACCTTTGTTTCTTTACGGCGAAATTCGTCCCGACCCGAGCCTACTTCGACAACCTCGCAGTAGTATACACTACGCGGCTCGGATCGCTTTAGCGGTCAGACACATTGTACCAAGCTCTCAACAAATAAACTAATTTAAAGTTTAAGAACTTTGCAACTACTTTTATTTAATGTTTTCACATCGGGCTCTACGTGTTTTTGTAATACGTATTTTCATTTGTGCCCTTTTTTTCAGAACACCACTCTTCTAATATTGTTGAATAAATATATTTAGTAAACCGCAGTGAAAGATTTTTAAATTTAATCATTGAGAATAATGTTTTGAGTAAGTTTTGGTTTGCTATTCTGAAAGTATACTATTGTAATTACGTTATAGTGTCATATTGTTGAGTGGTCAATAAAGTATTATTTAGGACTTAACTTCTCGCTTTCGGTGTTCCGCGCAAGGTTTGCGGAGGTAAACATTTCAAATGTTGCTAGAAAACTTGAATGTTACCACTGTTTTAAATTTCAGTTAGGAGCAAATTTTAGAAAGATTAAAAATCTTCGATTTCGTGGGAGTGAGAGTGGCCACAGCGCTTGCGGCTGTGGCTCTGTCGCAGTGCGTAGACAACATTGATAAGCTCTGGAGTCTCTAGTGATCCTATAAATTAAGCTAGACTTTTGAGAGATATGTCCCTGTAAAGATTAAGAACTAAACAACAACGTTTGTTAAAGAAATATTTGCGTAAGACCCTTTATTTTTAAGTGAATTGTCTTTTTATTGCCTTGACTGATGTAAAAAAACTTTTTTCATTAATTTAACATTTTTTTCTTACCTTTAATATTAACTTTTAGAACTTTATTAATTATAAATGTGAGTAGTAGTGCTTTAAGATTATTTTCATATAGCTATCGAGAGTCTACGGTAAAAAGTGCGAAAATGGGAAGCATTTTAATGAACTGCTGCAAGTCGCTGTCATCTAGGACTTAACTGCAAATTTTTAGTGATACGCACAAGGTCTACAGCGGTAAACTTTCGGTATGTTATTAAGCATAGTCGACTCTACCACTGTGCAAAAATTCAGCTTTGGACAAATTTTTCACAGGTTGAAACCTTTGTTTCCTGGGCTATTGAGGCAGTTGGTTGATTCACCGCCGCAATCGCCACCATCTCTAGGGGCATCGACTTGTGGTGGTCCCTAGCGGACAAGTGTCGAACTCTTCAAACACCCCTTTCCCCCTCCTGTCTCTCTAACGTGTAAATAACAACTAAGACGATATAGGGCGTTGCGGCAGCGCACTGCAGCGGTGAAGTTCCCAAGCTGCTCTTCATACGCTTCTGAAAAAGTAGAGTAAATCCTATCCACTCGCGACTTCTATACAGTATATATCGCGGGTGCGCGGGAAAAAGGGGATATGTCAAAATTATTTAAATTAAGATATCAAACATTTAAAGTTCTTCCAAGTATGCAAGATCAGTTATTTCAAAAGTTTAGTGCCATAGAATAACACACAAGGCTGCTAGACTTAACCCATTTGGACCATTTTGTAGAGCTTGTTCTCCTTTATTTCATACCATAAAAACCCATTTTTGTCAATATTTGACTTATCCCCTTATTCCAGCGCACCCGCGATATATTCAAAGCTAAAACCAAGTGTATTTTGGAGGCGTCCGGGTTAGGGAGGGACCTAGGTGCGTCTCAGGCCGAAGCCTATACGCCTAGTCATGCTGGCATTATCCATGCAGGGAGAGGGTCGCATGCATCGTGTGCTAGAGAGGGGATTGGCCAGCCATGGCAGCGATTGGCGCCATGACTAACTCCCCTCAAGCAAGTCATGCACTACCATTGCACAAATCTTTCAAAGATAATATCTTTTGGGCGGTGACGCGCCTCTTGTGGGACTAGGAGCGAAGACTGTCTAATGTTTATGCTTCAGGGTATTTTTTTTTCTGTACCACTTAACAAGACTGAAATCACCCGCTTCAGCCATTTTCACTGTCTACTGTTGAAAAACGAAATCATATAGGCCGGTGAAATGTCTCTTAAATGCTATTCGTAACCAGAAACCTTTGACAAAGGATGATCAGTTTGTAAATGACGCGTTTAACACCCGGAGCTCTGCGTTCCGTTCGGCCGCCCCGTGTAGGCTCTAACAAGGTCATTGGCGTAGCTGTGTTCATAAAGTTGGGGGGGGGGGGGGGACAAATAATGATTTTGATGTCATGTAAACCCATTCCCCTCTTATAAGACGGGGGGTCCGGGGGTCCTCCAACGGAAAATTTTGATTTTAAAAGTGCCAAATAGCCCTTTTTAAGTAGTTTTTGTATCTAACCATTGGATACATCGATGTTAAAATTATTATTGTTTCCTTAAGATAAAAGTTGATGAGTGAAGAAATTACAAATAAAGTTGGGCAGAATAATATTATAAAATAAAAATATCACGGTGTAGAAAGTTGGGGGGGACAGTCCCCTCCACCCAAAAAGTTCAGGGGGACACGTCCCCCCTGTCCCCCCCGGTTCCTACGCCCCTGAACAAGGTGAGCAAGTGCGATGCTCGCCGGTGATTACAACGCGGTATCGCCCCTCAAGCGCAAGGCTGCGGAACTGGCGCCACACGGCAGATGTGAAATTTAAGCGGTAACCTTTACTACGTAACATGGTCGTGAAACGAGCATGAAGGTGTAATGCAAGTATTAAATGATGGCATAGAATAACTACGTTTTATTGTTTGCAACCTTATTTAATTGTTAAAAAAAAAGGAAATTTTTGTCAGTCCTAATAGATGCTGAAAGCATGAAATCATGTGGTCTACAGTTAGCCTTGGTATTGAAACTATTCTTAGTGTATCATTTAATTAAAACAATAAAACATATGTTTGCCTAAAACTATAGAAACCTGCGTTTTTTCGGGTTTCGAGAAAACATAATTTTATTGATTATGAATGATATCCTTAAAAAAAAAAATGTTTTAATAGAAGGCACACGAATGATTTCTCCAAAACTGTATATCACAATAGTTCAGTACATGCTAGATCTGACATAAAAAACTTGTCGTTTGGTAGAAAAAGACCTTTTTAAAAATTAAAATGTTGGTTATATTATGAAATTATTTAAAATCACACGCAAAAACACGTTGGAAGAAAAATAATTTAGGAAAAATGGGTGCGTGTACTTAGGTACGCGTGTGAGAAGTTATACTTCTTTGGCATCATTAAAAAATAGTTTTTAATTGCATGCAAATAATTCTCCATGGTAGCGTTATTCTCCATGGTAGCGTTAAACGTTTAACGCAACCTTGTTGGAAGTCGCATTAGAAGTATAACTTCAATAGGTACTACCGTCTTAAATGCCTGAAGTTCGTGGTCGTTCAGCAAAGTTAGTGCAGCAGTGCAGATGTAGAAGGCACATCCGTGTTCGCTATCTTCTGCGCTGTTGACCTCTGACGCATCGGCGCGTGTAATGCGATGCTAATGCGAGACGCGATCCCTATCTCCTTCGGTCGCGTCTGTCTGGGGCCTGCCTCCAGGCGAGATGCTAACGAGATGTCAAGTCAGGAACGAATGAATGTGAAGGCGCGGACGATAAAGGCGTGAGCTGGTGGCCATCAGATGCACGCTGATACAGAGTTACAGACCTACCTCGTCGAGAGCACTTCAGGTCCAGTCTTCGCGCGAAGCGAGATGTGTGTGCGTTTCAAGTACATATACTTTGCTGCCTAATGAATCGCTAAATGATCAGAGCTCTACCAGTTCTTTTTTTTTTTCTTCTGCGGATGTCTTGAGTGGGGCTGTCAAAATTGAGAAGCCTAAGATGTACATCAAGTTCTGTCCCTGCCCGAACACGCCCGAATATTCACCTTCGGCCAACCTCGGGATTTGTTTTATTTTTGCGCAGGAAAAAATGAATTCAAATATTAAAAGTGGTCGGTTAGGTTAGCTACATTAAAACACTTTAAAACACTATGGACGGTTAGTTAGGTTAGTATAGGTACATTAAAATAAACAGAGAAATATAAATATATAAAAATAAACCCGAGGTTGGCCGAAGGTGAATATTCGGGCGTGTTCGGGCAGGGACAGAACTTGATGCACATCTTAGGCTTCCCGTCAAAATTTTAGCTGATTAGTGTTCGCCTAGTAAAGAGGTATATATGTATTAGTGAGGCGGGATAATAAGTACGACGCTCGTTGATGCTTCTAGCTCGGTTTCGCCTCTAAACGTATATCTTTGAACTATAGTGCGCAGTCTTCTCGTCGTGCATAGGGCAACTGTGATGTTTGAGCGGTAACCGTAACATTGTATTGCGGAGAAATGAAGATAAAGGTGTGATGTAAGTCCCTTGAGTGCTTTCAAGGATCAGTACCGGCTGTTTAATGCCTAAAAATTATTCTGAAAATTCAAGTTTTTAGCCCTTTTCTCGCTCGTAAAAATACATTTTGAAAACTAAACACAGAAACAAAAACTTCTCATTCGCCCTCAGCGTATTCTTAAATGCTTTTCGTAAACAGACACCGCTCGTATAAAATGAGCAGGTTTTTAAATACCTAGTGTGGTTTCTTTTGAAATGTATGTGTGCCATGACAGGCGGCCTCCCTTCAGTAGTGGCGCGTGTACTTGTTATACAAATAGTACTACCAACAATCGTACGATTTTGTCAAAATGTATTCATGTCGTCTGTGTGTTCTGTTGGCGGGATCCTCGCTTCGGTGGACGCTTCCAGGCGTCGTGGTTACGCAATGCTTCTCTTTGTATGTCTTACATGGGCGAAAATCCCTGGGGGACGGTGAAAACAAAAAAAAAGGGGGGGGGAACTGAATTCAAAAAGCCCTCGCTGTGAAGACAATTTTATCTGTGAAATGGGGCCGAGAGCTAATAATCACGCCAAAACTATGTTTTATGGAAAACGCTTTGAATGTTTTAGAGATCAAGAATTTTCTTTGATTCATGCTGAAATTCACAGTGTAGAGTCTTCACACATATGCTTTCTTATTGGCTGATTTCTTAATGCGGAAACTCCCTTAGTTGACTGACCCGCAGTCGTGGAGTGGAGTGGAGTGGCGAGGTATTATTGTGATTGTGCCTTTAGTCATGAAGTCAAGTTACTCGCTTGTTAATACAAGCATATAGGCCCCGACCGCCCGGAAGGATGACTCGTGTCGTTTACCCGTCACGCGCAAAATGCTAGGGCCGCAGGTTCCGTGTTCCTGCCTCTCCCTGCTAATCCGGTGTATTTGTGCCTTAGCTGGACTCGAAATGATCCGTCGCGTCCGTCCGTCACTCGCTCATCCTTCACCCCTTCGTCCGCCGTCCGTCACCCGTCCACCATCCGTCCGTCACCCGTCCGTCACCCGTCCACCATCCGTCATCCGTCCGTCACCCGTCTGCCGTTCGTCATCCATCCGTCACCCTTCCGCCGTCCGTCTGTCATCCGTCCGTCACCCGTCTATCCGTCATCCATCTATCCGTCATCCGTCCGTCATCCGTCCGTCATCCGTCTATCCATCATCCGTCCGTCCGCCGTCCATCCACCTTCGTCCGTAAACAAGCCGAGCGATTCACAATGATCCGCACGTCCATCATAGTATTTTTCTACTTGGATGCTGCCAAATAACTATTAAAGCTGAAAAATTTGAGGAAATTTTACTTGTAAAGGTTCACCAGTCTGGCGATCATGTACGCTAATCGCTTATAAATGATTAAACAAGCTGTAAAATCTTTATTTAAATATATTTTCGGGTTACTGTGCATTATTAGTTATTTTTGAGTGGCAGACAATTTTCGTTTCAAATATCAAACTTAAAACTTTTTTATGGGTAAGCTAAAAACACAATACGGAAGCATCTAAACTTATAAAAAATATATTTAAAAAAAAGAAGTTTAAAATAAAGGTAATGCCTTGCGGACATTTTCGAGGTTATAATTTCATCCGTCCGTCAGGCTAACGTTAATAAGGTTGGTAAGGTTTTGACGGACGGATGGATGGAATTTTTCGGGACATCTGATTGGCTTCAGGTCACGTGATAAACATACGTTTGTATGAGACGAGTCATTTAGAGTTCAGATTTAGCTTCAATTTACTCATTTTTAAGTAGGTACACAGAAACTAAGATATGGTTACGGTAAAGCTCTTAGCTGTGGCAGGTTCGGGACTACTGCTGAACCGGATCAGCCGGTTTCGCCGGGTTGTCGAACCTCAGTAAAGTTTAAATGCTAAAAAGCACGAAAGTAAAGTTGAAATATATTTCAAACCAGTTGTAATCAGCAGTTCTTTGGCAAGAGTAAAATTCACATAAGCGTAAACGTTAAAAAAAAAAAAAAATGTTTCCAATAACATTTTGTATTCGTCAACAAACGCCCAAATCCATCCGAAAAATATCGGAATGCGAGTGGCTCTATCGGTGCCGGATTACCGAATGCGCCGAATGTAATAATGCGGGCTTAAAGAGAGCCGAGTGTACTGTGAACTCTTTGTCATCCAAAGCCAAAGCAAAAGCCGCTCAAAGCCAGTCAAGGGGTTCTAGGCCTGTTAATGATTTTTAACTATAGCCCAAGCCGAGTGAACTATTTTTAATCTGAGTTTCAATGGTAACAACTGTTTCTTTTAATGTTTTAATTATTATTTTTTTCGCTTAAAGTTCACTTTTTGTAGCCCGAAAATAAGTATAATCGTGAGTGTGTGATAAACAGTGTACATATATATAATATCCTTAGAATCAAAGACAACTTAACATATATCACTAACTTTCGATTTTAGAGATATAAAGATAGGAAACGAAAGACATAATCTTGGATTCAACAATTTTTAGGCCATAAACATTTTCTGTTGATATTGTCAAAATTTGGCCACTTTAAAGCATAACATTTAATTGAATTGATTGGCGTGAAGTTGATACTGATTGGCTGCTACAAATAGTTTACCCTGTTAAGTCATTAGCGTTTAGTATTGAAGGGTAAATTTTTTTTATGGCACGAACATAGTTGAAATCAATATGGCGTCCTATATCTATCCCTGTGCAGCCCTTGACTTTTCCTTCTCTACGTCTTGACACATGCTTCAGACAAGATAGTAGAGCTGCGTGTGTGTTAACCCTCCCCTGTGACTGTTCCCCTCTACTCCACGTGCAGCCAACCAAGCTTCTTCGACCGGACGTGATTGGCTTAGCCGTGGACGAGAGTGTCTTTCTTCCCCCCCTCCCTCCACCCTCCAGTCCCCCGGCGTCCCTGTGGATTACTCGTGTCAAAACTTATTTACTGCGGTGGAATAAGCCCGCGCGATGACGTCATCTTAGCGTAACGAAAGTGCAGGCTTTAAATGGGCAACGAAAATTGCAACGATGGCATGTTTGCATTACAGCACAATCGCATATTCGCCACCGACGCACTTGCATTTTCGGGCATTTGCCTAGTTGCACACTCTTCATTCTTGAACATACTTATACCCGTATATGCGAAAATTTAGCTTGTAACGCGTGTGGTGGCAACGATTTTTTGTTTGTCAACTATGTTTGTTTCGGCAGGACAAAATAATAAGTTTTTTATTGTCTCTGCAAATTTAGTTCATTTTACTGTACATTAATTTCAGCAAATAAATCGATTTATTTTACCATTTAAGTTAATTGCAGAATATTTGGTGTAGTGGTATGTGGTGGCGGGAACCACACATAACTTAGAAACACACAACTTAGAACAGTCATAACTTAGAAACCTCGAAAAAAATCCACGTAACTTAGAACTGTCATAAGTTATAACGATCATAACTTAGAAACACGTAACTTAGAAACACACAACGCAGAATCACACAACTTAGAACTGTCAATACTTAGAAACACGCAACTTAGATCGGGCATAACTTAGAAGATTCTATCCTGTGTGTTTCTAAGTCATGTGTTTCTAAGCTATGTGTTTCTAAGTTATGTGTTTCTAAGTTTTGTGTTTCTAAGTTGTGACAGCACCCCTGTGGTTGCGACGTGAGGTGTTGTTGGGAAAGGTTTTGGTATGATTGGTTTTGAAAAAATAAAGAGGGGGGGGGGGGGCGCTAAGAGAGTGCCGAGAGTTCTGAGAGTTCCGCGAGTGAGTGGAAGTGCGACATTGGATAAGAGGGTGAAAGACCCCCTCGAGAGTGGCTCGACGCGGAGTTCTACTGGATCGCGAGAGTGCGGCGACTGAGTGGCGCGAGACTGTGTGTGTGGACAGGCGCGAGGTAAGGAGGGCGAACCACAGGTGAGCCTAGCTCCAGTGAGGAGTGCGGACTGCGGAACTTGACACATGCTGAGTGACCTGAGAAGAAACAATTTTTAAGCGCCAGTGATTTGTGATCGCACATTTTTAGGTACAATTATTTATCATTAATGCAAATATTAGTAATTAATAAAACTGTAATGAAACTTTATTGGGGTATGCCTTACGAGCCCAGTTCTCCCCACGTTATAAATCTTAAAGATAGTTAACGCCTGGCTATACGAGTTTTTACTTTAGCAAGTACTCAAAGCTCTGTCTTAAATGCTATGCATTGACGAGCCATAATATTTGAGAAGTTAAGGTGAACTTGAATCTGCCAGTAAAATGTCAAACGTTACAGAAAACATACGGACGTAATCATTTAGTAGTGTTCACGAATTGACTTACTTGTAGGGACCATAAAACAATTCTCGGCTTCGGTTACTTCTAGGAAAGACTCCACAACCCTATAAGAACTCGAGCAAAATGCCACCGGATTATTATTTGCTACTGATTTGCGAGACCTCTTTTCTGGGATGCTTGCGATTCGAGACTGCTTTTTATTCAGTGATTTTCATTGGCCCAATTGCAGGAGCACTAGAAAGGTAAACTTTTTCAATTCAAGCCTATCACGAAATGAAATCAGCGAATTTTTCCGGGACCTTGTTATTAGATTTATCGGTATTTCGCTGTCATTAATAAATGGTTGTATTTAAACAAAAAAAAGTTGTTTGTCACTGCAAAATATATTGTTGCGGCTAAATAAAAAAAATCGGACCTGACTTTTGGTTTCAGTTGATCGAGATATCGCCCACGATGTGGCTATGTATCGATGTATCGATATATCGATGCACATATCGTGTGAATTTGTTTAGCTATCACTTAAAATATTTCGTTTATCTAAATTTAAAAAAAAATACGAACACGACGTTATATTAGTTGATCGATATATCGATGCACATATTGTGTGAATCTGTTTGGTTATCACTGCAAAATATTTCGTTTTGTCTAAAACAATCGAACTTAAATTCTGCATGCAAATAATAAATTTAAAAAATTGGGTGTCTGTAAAGTCGGTTTACGGACGATAGTTTAACGTGACAACGTCATAACAAAACATTAATGAAATGATTGTATACTTTTATGAATAAAATTGATTCATGTTTGTTGAATTATCACTATTTTGTATGGATACAAAGGAGGAGTGAAATGAAATCTACAATTTTATTGATAAACTTACTTTATTTGCTTTTATTAATTCAAATATGTTTATTACTTTAACGAAGAGATTATTTTAACTCTAACTTTTATTCATGTTTGCTATTTAACTTCTTCCAATCTGTGTTATTCTGTTCAGGATAGGACGATGATAGGAAAAGTAGGAAACGAATGTGAGTGTTTCAAGTTTAATGTGCCTGGAAAAAGTCAAATCGATGGTTGTTCCAATCGCGTGGAAGAGAGATAGATGCGGCGCAAGCGTACAATGAGCTTAACGGGACAATGTGCGTTACGCGACTTTTTTTTCGTGCGTGCAGCTGGCGTTCATCGATTTATTTGACGTTGTCACGTCAAAAAATAATTTTACGAACACGACTTTTTTTTTTTTACTTCAGTTGAATATCGAGATATCGTCCCAGAAGAGTGTCGATGTATCGATGTGGACGCCTATCGTGTGTGAGTGCGGACGTGTCGCGCGGCCCCAGGGACAATGGCGGGCCTCGGCGCCCGCCCGAACTGCCCGAACACACGACCCTTATTACGTATCGACCCGGGCGCCCCGCAGACTGCTCGGCTCCTGGCCTGCCGCGCTGCCGGGGCGCCGCCCCTGCCTGGCGCGCGGGGCTGTCACCTTTGAATATATATACTGTATAGAAGTCGCCAGCCCAGGTTAAAATTTATAATACCGTTTTGAGGTAGTCGGTTAATTCACCGCCCGCAATCATCCACCATCTCTAGGGGCATCGACTTGTGGTGGTCCCTAGCGGACAAGTGTCGAACTCTTCAAACACCCCTTCCCCCTCCTGTTGAACGACCTCGAGCTGCAGTGAATGATGGATGAGGGGTGCGGGGAATGACAGCGGGCGACAGAGCTGCGCTCTAACGTGTAAATAACAACCTAAGACGATACAGGGCGTTACGGCAACGCACTGCAGCGGTGAAGTTCCCAAGCTGCTCATCATACGCTTCTGAAAAACGTAGAGTAAAAATCCTATCCACTCGCGACTTCTATACAGTATATATTATATTCAAAGCTGTCACGGAGTGTTGGTTCGAGGTCACGATTGAACAGGTTTAGATGGGTCGTTACCACAACGCCGAAATACCATAACGCCGAATGTCAAAATTGACCACAACGCCGACAGCTAGAAAACTGCTGTGTACCACAACGCCGAAATAACAACTGAATGAGTTTGTGTGTGTTTCTTAAATGTACCTTAACGCCGAAATACCACAATCAAACCTAACCTTACCTAACCTAACCTAGCGTAATATAACCTAACTTAACCTAGCCTATCCTAGCCTAACCTAACCTAGTCTAACCTAACCTAGTCTAACCTAACCTAACCTAGTCTAACCTAACCTAACCTTTGAGGCAGTCCTGCAATGACATTTTACGGCGTTGTGGTACACAGCAGTTTTCTAGCTGTCGGCGTTGTGGTGCGTCCCCGTTTTTAGATGACCGCATGCGCGATTTCAGCGCCACCTACGCAACATGGCGACTCCTGAGCGTAAAGCGTATTGTGTTCTGCAATTTTCCGGGAGTGAATCTTTAATTTCGGCCCTCCCCGTTTGAATATCTTTGCACATGAGTTGACTGAACGTTGGATTTCTCCGGACGTTGGCTTTATCGTAATGGTCGAGACTACAGAGAGCTCTTTTTTTTTGTGGCCTCCACGTTCACCTGACATAACGCCATGCTAATTTTTTTTCTTTCCTTTTGGGGCTTCATAAAAGATAGTGTCTCCGTTCCGCCGCTACCTAATGATTTGACAGAGTTATTTGAGAGACCAAATCGAAGAGGCTATTGCTTCCATTACTCGGGACGTGTTAACCAAAGAGTGGTAAAAAATTAGACTTAAGGTTGTATGTGTGCCGTATAACTAAGGGTGCACATATTGAACATTTGTAAGAAAAACTAGGTTAGTTTATTTTCAATTTGATGTATGTATTGTGGTAACAGTGGATATTTTAGTAATTAATAGTTCCTTATTTTTATTAACAAATATTATTAAACACTTAGTGGTGTTATTGCATCCCTATTGGCTACAGTAACGCCGTATTAAAAATACATTTCAATACTACAATTAAACAAATAACACTAATAAATTATTCGTCAATTATTAAAATTGACATAGATAGGTTGACAGAAACGATGAGGCAGTCTCTAATCACTGTCATAGTCAGTGCAGATATCACAGATAAAAGTTTTGGATACCAACCCTGCACAACACTTTTCGTGGGACCAACGATTGCATTTTGTGCATTGAACCCAGCTTACGTTTTTTTTCCTGCATCATCAAAGTAAAACCCCCATCATCATCACATAAATTGCTGAGATGTGCATTAGTAACTAACTACATGCTGGTTCCCTGTGGACTGCAGAGACTGATGTTGGTGGTATCTGCACTAGTAACTAGGTGCTGGTTCACTGTGGACTGCAGAGACTGATGTTGGTGGCATCTGCACTAGTAACTAGGTGCTGGTTCCCTGTGGACTGCAGAGACTGATTTTGGTGGCATCTGCACTAGTAACTAGGTGCTGGTTCCCTGTTGCCTGCAGAGACTGATGTTGGAGCATCTGCACTAGTAACTAAGTGCTGGTTCAGTTCTCATAGACAGCTTAGGGTGACGAAGCAAGGAAGCTTCAAACCATCTTGCCCCAGCATTCCCACCACGAAATTTATTTCTGATGTTATTTGATCCATAGTAATTATAAACCATCTCACAAACTCACTTGCTTATTAAACCAAAACCAACTGCTTACATATCCTTTATTCTACAAACAAGATTATTTTCTTGTTCTAGTTTCAAAGTTCTGTCCCGTCCAATTTTATTTAAACAGCTGTTACGTATCAAGTTATGGCGTAATGTTCTTCGCGGAATATTATTTTCCTTAGCAGCTGTTGCTACTTTGGATCCTGCTGAACGAGTTGTACCGCTCCGAGAACTTGTTCCTACGTCCTGTTTCCACGAATCCCTTGTGATGGGTATCGCCCCATTTTCCACTAAAATAAAAAAAATTAAATAATTATATGGTAGCGTGTTTTGATTTAATTTTGAGTCTCTGAGTTTAAATCCAGTTCGAGAAATTGGCGTCAATTTATTTGGCTTGAGTTCGTCTTTACGTAATTTTTCTAGTCAGAGTTGTAGTACATGCAGGTAAGTACGATAAAATTGAGCATTCTTCCTGAAAATTTTACGAAACAATATTGTTTTTAAAATTATGTTGCATTTAAAACAAAACAAATTTTTGTTTTAAAAACCGGTACTCTTTGGATTCCAGAGTGCAAACAAGGGTTTAATGGAATCACGAGCTAACTTACAATTAAAATTTCTTCATTAACAATTAAAAATACTTAGTTCATTTATCATATAGTTAGAACTCAAACCCACGACATTTATGCAAAAGATAATAAAACAAAGTTCACAAAGTTCAAATGTGAATTTATTCTTCCAAAATAATTTTTGAAATTTAGTTTTTCTATGCATCTATTAATGTGGTAATCAAGGTATTAAATTATGTATCTATAAAAATTTAAGTAATGATTGTATTCAGTTACATGCTTAACAAACGAATAACTAGTTTGATTAGACGAATGTGTCGTATAAAGTAGCTATATTTAACCAGAACTTCATCTATGTATATAAAATTAGATGTTGGTACGTATGTATGTATGTGTGTATGACGTTGATAAACTTCGACACCGTTTGATCGATCGCCATGAAAGTTGGTATGAACAAATACGGAGAATTATTTTCGCGATTTCCATTTTGTTATAACACTTCACTAGATGGCGCTGCAGCGCATCAACTTCTAAACCGTTCAACCTATCGCCATGGGTAAACAGTAAATAGACATAAAAACCGTAATTGTGTGTCATTTCCCCATGTCCACCACACTGTCATATAGCGCTGTTACCCTGTGTTCAGCCCGGGCAACGCCGTGTACTGCAGCTATGAATAACTATTATTATTTTATTTGTAGGCAAATTACATTTGTATCACACGCAATTAAACTATATTTGGACATCTTAGCTGTCAATAAACATTAAATACTAACAATTACTTGAAAATAACATAAATATGCACAGGCAAGACAGCGTCTACCGGGTTCTGCTAGTAACATATTGAGGTATGGCATTATTGTGTACAATATCACCTACTTAATATTACCCTATTAGTATATATATAATTTTTTCTTCTGTTTTTACTGGCATGTCAAAGAGAATATACCTATGCGTCAAGAACGAGATGCGTAGCAATATAGTTCTTAACATAGAGCCAATAATTAAAAAAAATAATCTTTTTACTCACTCGAATCACCTGATAGCAGAAAAAACGTCGTTTGTGAATCTCCGTACAAATTCCTGCGAGAACATTTTTCACAACTGTTGAGACTCGACTAAAGCTCACCCAGTGGGGATTACAACTACCCAGCCCAGGTAGTCTGGGCAAAGTACGAGCGCTGGAAATACTACTGAACAAAAAAAAAAAGGGGGTGTTATTGTAGCCATGACATTATTGCATACGGTTATCCTATACGAAACCCCAAGGTGCCACTCTATCGCAAACAGTAGCTCCGTAAAAGTTGACATCAAACGTTCATCGTCGCCGGAAAGGGCATTATAAAGCTCGGAGCTGTCTGCATAAATGTCAAGGCTGTAAAGTTAAAATGCCAAAAGCTAGAAGACGTCCCTTAGAAGAGTTTTTGTGAGAAAAAAAAACATTAGATTCGGAAGAGCTGTTTTGGAAACAAGTCTTCTTAAAAGAAGTAGGATAATAAATTTTTTCTCATCGTGTCCCGTTGTTGAATTGGTAGTGAGTTTTGCTTACTCTTTTTTTGTGTAGTGTTGTTAAATAAAATGCATTCATCTTTTAAAAAAACTAAGTTTCCGTTCCAACTAGAGCAAAAACATGATACGTTTAGCCAGTCGGATTTTTTGAAATACCTGTCGCAGGTAGCGTTAGTCACCTTGCAGTAGACAAAATTTTCCTCATATTTAAGATATCAAGACAGAAAGCAGTCTGTGGGGTGTTTATGGGCTCTCCTTCCCACCTCCCCCCTACAAAATTATTAATTCTTTCGTTACCCCATCTTATCCGTACAACTTAGTGATGTCGATTTCGAGGAATCGTTATGCCGTAACGCATTAATTCAATGGTTGATTATGAATGCATTTGGTTCCCTAACGGGCAAATCCCTTTGTTAAAAGTAAGTATTTGAATGCTAGCTACGCAAAAAAAAAATGCAACTGATGTATATATATTTTGTTTAGTGAAAACTAGTTAAGTTAAAAAGTCTGTAGGTAGAACCATGTTTCATATAGTCTGGGGTTTATAAGCTTCGCAAAAAAAAAGCAAGAGTGGAAAGACGGAAAACGCCAAAAACTCTATAAAACTGCGGTAGTTCATAAAACACGCAAAAGACGAGACACCAACCCTACAACTTGAAACCGTAAAACTATAAAAAAATCTTCTTCGGGCTTCTTTTTTTTGTTATGGTACATGTTTATCATGAAAATGTGGATATTCTTAATAATATGATTCAAAAAGTCATTTACTTTCACTTTGTGATATATTTATAAGTTTAAACGCTATGCATGCTGATAAGAAAGTAATTACCTTTTATGCACACATCTGCATATTTAAAAGTTTTCGGAACACTTCACATATAGAAGGCTGAAACGCAAGAAGTGGAAAAATGCTTACGTTGGGTTTTTGCGTATTGCGTAATTTATAAACGGTTATTTGAAAACTTCGCTGATTAACTTTTTATGTTTTGCATTTCTTGAGTTCTTGTCTGTATTGTGTACACTAATTTTTTTATTAATTGAATAAGTATTCATTTAAAATTACAGATGTATAAATTTTTACATTTACACGAAAGCAACTGTATCACTAGTTAATAGTGTTCGCAGTAATACTGGGTTCGGATTCTTTAAACGTTTCCCTGAATAACTTTCCAGTATTAAACATAATAAAACAAAATAAAGTTAAATTATGGACATTTTGATTATCTTTTCCAATGGTTAAATATAACATTATACGCCAATTTTCGTAAGAAATACTCAGTATTATCTCGAAAAAAAAAACGTATTTCATATAAGCTCAAATAACTGTAGCCATGTGTTGTACAAGGTTACAATATCTTTCTTGTAGTATTACAAATATTTCTTGGCAACTGGTGTCCAGAGGTATCTTTTTTGTAAAAGTACAGACATTTTTTTTTTCTATGCATCTTGCCATCTCCGAAGATTCCTAACCACGTAATGACCTAAGTGGAGTTGTTAGGATTGTTATTTGGACAGATGCAAGGAGGCGTATCGAGTGTCAGAGGCCGTGAACGAATTCAAGTGTACGCAGTTATACACTCGTGACCTTGCGTGCTTCACTTGCCCTTGTGGTGTATACTTCACGAATCCGGACGCTTTCGGTGTTTTGCTTCCTCAAACGATATTAGCCAGCCGAAGAATTTGTTTGCACTGTATTTTTCAACAGCTAAATTTTATTTGGGAAAAAACGGTGTTTAACTGAATTTTGTAGTTTTTAACATTTTACAGCACCTTACTTTGTAATTATATTTTTTTTTCGTGTGTGCATGCAATTGTTGAAACTTCCTTATAAACCTTTTAATAACTTTTTTGTTCGATTTATTAATATCAGTCAAACTTAAAAAAAATTTGTCAGATTACTTAAATGTTTAATCAAATATAACCTACAGAACGTTTTTCTCAAAATAGCGAAGTTTCTCTAACTCGAAGCGTTACGCGAGAAATACATTCGTTTCACTGGAGTAGGCTACTAGCGCACTTTAGGGGGTGCATCCCATTTTAGGTCATGATTTTATATTTGTATTAATCACAGATAAACTTTTAGACTTTTTCAATTGTTTAACTTTCACGAAATGAAAATTATATACAGCGCATACTTTTTGCATAATTAGCTTGCCAAAGTTACATTTATAACGTTTTTGGGTTGTACAAATAAGGAGAATTTAATTTATTGCAGAACTGAAACTTTTTAGGTTTAACTGCAATGCCACTGGCTACTTCATGATATGGTTTGCATTTCTATAAGTAAAACTCATTTCATGTTTCTTGGCTATCAAAATCGTAACAAATTTGAGAATTTTGAAATGCCAGGTAAAATTAATTAATATTTTCTGAAATAAATTCAAACCATATCTTGAAGCAGCCAGTGACATTGCAGTTCAACCTAAAAAGTTTCACCTCTGCAATAAATTAAATTCTCTTCATTTGTACAACCCCAAAACGTTAAAAATGTAACTTTGGCAGTTAATTATGCAAAAAGTATGAGCTTTGTATTTTTTTTTTTTTTCATTTGGTGAAAGTTAAACAATTGAAAAAGTCTACAAGTTTATCTGTAATTACTGTAAATATAAAATATTGACCTGAAATGGGAGGCACCCCCTTAACTTTCAGTTCGGACGCATCCTTGTGATGTCGCTTCAGGCGCGAGGCATTGAACTAACGTGCAGTCTTCTCTTCTCTTCTCTTCTCTTCTCTTCTTCGCTCCGTAAAGCCTCTTCGCCGGACGCCATCGTGATGTCCCGTGGTCGCTGTGACCTTATAAGGCCAGAAGGCTACGTGGGCCCCCCCCCCCCCCCTTCCCTTCCTGTTGCCTTGCAGCCGGTTTCCGGGCCTCGACCAATGCTCCGTCGTTTGCGAGAGGAAGCCTGCAGTTCACCGGGATGAGAGCCGCACCCGAATAGTCCCTAAGTTCTCACAAGTTTGCCGATCGCTCGTGAAATTAAAAAAAAAAAAATGCAAGGATTTATATTTTTTTACGGTCATTGATAGAGACCGGAAAAATTCGCGGATTCATTTCGTCATAGGCTGAAATTCAAACATGTGTACAATTCTGCTGGTTCTGCTATTGGCTCGCAGTTTAACTGGAGCTCTCTGGGTCAATGAGAGACTATCGACCAAAGAAGCGTCGAATCACAAGCTACCCAGTGGAGACGCCTCACAATTTAGTACCCAATGAACACGCGTGTTTACTTGAGAAACGCAGAGGATAATGGAGGCTCTCCTAGAGGTCATTGAATCCGCGAATTTTTCCGGTCCCTACCGAATAGTCCCTATGTTCTCACAAGTTTGCCAATCGCTCGTGAAATTAAAAAAAATGCAAGGATTTATATTTTTTACGGTCATTGAGTATTTTAAATAACTCTAACTTAACATAACCGACTTTTCATTTTAGTTACGATAACCTAACCTATCATAATTTACCCTCCAGAAAATAAAAATGAAATATTATTTATGGTGACCGAACCTAACCTAACCTATCATTTTACTTCTTCGAACTCCGGAACAAAAACAAAAAACGCAACAACTTGGCTGATCCTGGCGTTGCGTTTTTACGTCTTGCGTACTTCATGTACGAGCATTTGAAAATGTTGTTAGTAAAACCTTTTTTGCGTCTTGCGTAGTGCGTGAGCCCGGCCGAAAGCCGTGTCCGGATTCGCTTGTAGTATGCACTCAAGTGTACTTGTCTTTGGAAGTGACGCCCCCAAGGGCTGTATGCAAAGTAAGCGAAACTGGGTGCTTCTCGAGTGGGTACTTTTCAGGCAGTAATACGCTGCAGTTTTGAAAAAAAAGCTTTTGCTAGGTTATGTACGACGGAATACTTCGAGAAACATTCTCACTTTTACTCTATGCACCACTGCGTCACATGGCTATGCACACACGTGGTCATAAAAGAAAGGTTTGGACGTGTTGGAAGTTGATGCGTATCCGATACGGCTCGTGTTACGAGCTTCTCTGTTTGCGGGCTGTCTCTGGATCGTCGCCAAAGTAGGTACGTCACTCCGATAGTCTTCTGTCTTCCACTTTTTTTTTATCCCTCGCGTAGATGTGGTTTGGTGATGGGGGGGGGGGGGGGGGGCGCTTGATGGAGGTCAGGGTGAAGGTCAGAGCCAGATTTTGGCGCACTGCACAGACTGTGTCGCGCTCTGGCGAACAGCGGCGTTCACGTCATCATTTATGGTTTTGTTAAAAAAAAAAAAAAAAGTAGTTTGAAACTGGTTTTTCTACGCAAAAATAAATTGACGTTTCTTTCTCACTTGTTATTCCTTTGTTCAAATATATTCTCTGGTGCTGATATTTTATCTCTTTCAATTTCGTAAAAAATTTCAACCCAATTATTTTAGATAATATTAAAAAAAAAACTATCTTACATATACGACTCTCGAGTTTTTTTTACAGTTAAGTTTAACTTACGTTGCCCAACCTTAAATGCTTTTATTATTTACATGCATTTTTCAAATATAACTTTTCATAACCGTATCGTAATGCAAAAGTGCGTATGTTAATCGACACCAGACCACATTATTATTATTATTATTATTATTATTTTTGGTATGCCAGTTTGAAAAGTGGAGTGTAACGAAAATGGGATATATTTTGGAACGTTATAAAATATGAATCGTTTAGTATTTTCCAGTTGCGCATATTAATAGGTAGAGTAAGGGTTTACATTACTTTTATTTAAGGGCTATTTCTAAAATTGTAACTCTATACCTACCTCCATAGCATTTGTTGTTCGACCACAATATTTTGAAAAGATATTCACTAAGTGGAATATGTAACGGGCGTAAAAAGTCGAGAAAGTGATGACAATTACGAATAAATGCGCCCTTTTACAACCATTATATCACACTAAGTGAATATCTGTTGGAAAAATTTGTCGCAGAAGAAAAAATGCAAGGGAGTTTCGAGTTTAAATTTTAGAAAAACGTTTTTTTTAAGTAATGATGAAAAAAAAATTGGTTGCCGGTAAAGTCAGTTTACGGACGATAGTTTAACGTGACAACGTCATAACAAAACATCGATGAAATGATTGCATACTTTTATGAATAAAATTGAATCATTTTTATTGAATTATCACTATTTTGTATGGATACAAAGAAGGAGTGAAATGGAATCTACAATATAATTGATAAATTTACTTTTATTTGCACTCATTAATTCAAATGTGTTTATTACTTTAACGAAGAGATTATTTTAACTATAACTTTTATACATGTTTGCTATTTAACTTCTTCCAATCTGTGTTATTCTGTTAAGGATAGGACGATGATAGGAAAAGTAGGAAACGAATGGGAGTGTCTCAAGTTTAATGTGCCTCGAAAATGTGAAATCGATGGTTGTTCCAATCGAGTGGAAGAGAGATAGATGCGGCGCAATAGTACAATGAGTGTAACGGGACACTTTTTCGTGCGTGCAGCCGGCGTTCATCGATTTATTAGACGTCACGTCAAAAACAAAAAAAAAAAAAACCTCCAGGTGGCGTGTGGGACCGAGACTTAAGTCATTACGTAAGCGACAGTGGTAGGCCTTGCTCAATGCCTCGGAAGTCCTTGCCGCTGACTCGCTCAGAGTCACTTTTCGGTCAAAAGAGACTTCTGTTGAAGGGGAAGGGGAGGTTTTTTTTTTTTTTTGGAATAGTTGATGGCCGTTCAAAGAGACGCCTTTGTACGCCGTCGTGGCGTAACTCGGTCGGTTTTTTTTTTCTCCCCCTCGGGAAGAAGGTTCAGCTGGAACTCCGAAGCTCCCTCCTTATCTTGTGATGAAGTCTCGGCCCGATGGGTGAGCGAGAAGGAGAGTATTGTGTCCTGGACTGGACCTCTTCCCCCCCCCCTCCCCCCCCCCCCCTCAACAACACCCGAAGGGCCTGGCGCGGCTCCAACAACGGAAACCTTCTCCCTCACGCCCTTTGTTCCATTCACACCGGAGTGCTTGGGTGAGACGTCCGACCGCAGTGTTCTTTGTTTACATGGTGTCCTGTCCACAGGGGCTCGGAAGTCCCGAAAATAAAGTAAAAAGGACTGAAGTCTTGGCTCTGACTGAAGTCCTGGACTGAAGTCTTGGGAGTGGCCGGGGTGGGGGGGGGGGGGGAGAGAGAGAGAGAGAGAGAGAGAGATCCTCCCGAGTCCGAATTCGTTCCACTTGGCATACGGCATTTGGTTGGTGGGGAGCGATACAAAAGTAGTGAAGGTAATGAGTTAAATAAAGATGTCACATTAAGTCCCGCGAGTGCTTTCAAGAATCTGCACCGAGTGTGTTTCGTGTCTTTTAAAAAAAAAAAAAAAAAAAAAACTGAAGTTACAATATATATTGTGTTTCTCGACAACTGGTTCCGTAAGGAATTGTTTTGTAAAAGCACAGAGAAATTTTTTTTTCTGTGTGTCCGTAGTAGCAGCGTAGAAGTTTCACTGATTGTGCGTGTGTGTGTGTGTGTGTGTGCAGATCGAGTCTCGCGCGCGGCCTGCGCGTCTGGACCTGCGGCAGGACGCGCTCACGGGCCGGGCCTCGAGGTGAGTGGTTGTTCCTGCCGAGTCCTGCCGAGTCCTGCCGAGTCCTGCCGAGTCCTGCCGAGTCCTGCCACACGGGGACGCACCACAGCGCCGAAATACCAAATTGACCACAACGCCGACAGCTAGAAAACTGCTGTGTACCACAACGACGAAATACACTAAGGCCGAAAAATGTCATTGCAGGACTGCCACAAAGGTTAGGTTAGGTTAGACTAGGTTAGGTTAGGCTAGGCTAGTGAAGGCTAGGTTAAGTTAGGTTAGGTTAGGTTAGGTTAGGTTAGGTTAGGTAAGGTTAGGTTTGATTGTGGTATTTCGGCGTCAAGGTACATTTAAGAAACACACACAAATTCATTGAGTTGTTATTTCGGCGTTGTGGTACTACACAGCAGTGTTCTAGCTGTCGGCGTTTGTGGTCTATTTTGACATTCGGCGTTGTGGTATTTCGGCGTAGTGGTAACGACCCCTCCCGCACCGCACCGCCCTCTCGGCCTGCCCTCGGCGGTACGTCGGGCTGGAGGCAGGGACGTCGGAACGTTTTCATTAGTGGGGGGGGCGAAAAGATGTATACACTTACCTCAGTTCTAGAGCGGGGGGTCCGGGGGCCCTCCTCCGGAAAAATTTGGAATTTTAGATGCAAAATTGTGCTATTTAATGAGTTTCCGAACCAAAATATTAAATATATCATTCCAAGAATTTGATGACTTAGTATGTATTAAATACTACTTACTCTGACAGTAGATGATGTACTATTTAAATAAAATACTATCTAGGAATTTGCAATCATTTTACAGTATATTGACAATCATAAATTTTATTTTCTAATCAAATGTGATCACCAATGCAACGTTTGTAACTACTGGTTGAGAAAAATACTACTAGGACCAAACATTAATTCTGGGAAAAGGAGGGGGGGGGGGCGAAATGCTACTCTCGCCCCCCCCCCCCCATGCATAACAGCACGGGGGCGACTCGCCCCTGCTGCCCCCTGTTCCGACGTCCCTGCCTGGAGGCGGTCCTTCTGTGACGCCGTCGCCGTCGCTACGTTTCTCCCGCGCAAACTGTGCTTCACCGCGTCTGATGACGCACTGCCATTTTTTTTTTTAATTTGCAACAGAAACAGAAGTACCTATCAATTGTAAAATTACAAATATTTGTTAATTTCCATGAAAACAACTGTACCTATCTAATGCAGTTCTTTTTTTTTTGGACATGCGCCATTGCAGTTTTGCACTGTTTGACATTGAAAAAAAAAGACTGAATCAGCTGATGCCGGACGAACGGAACCGACGATGAAACTAAACAAGCACTATGGACAACACAGCGACGGCAGCACTGACAAACAAAAAGTTTAACCTCTGAATATTGGACAGCATAAGAATTCCGTTGAAGGAACATGGTCATGTGGAAATAATATGACTACACAGACACGAACACAGTGGGGCTAACAACGACGAGACAGACTAAATGCAGGCAGACAACAAACATGGACAAAGCAGCAAACATATATAAACACAACGATGAAGATAAACAACGACGATAGCACTGACGAACTCAGAAGGTTTCCAGTGACAGCGTAGCAACTCTATCACTACAAAATAAAAGAGTTCGCAGTGATTCTGTGCTCGGGTTCTTACCCGGGCATTTATTATTTTGGGTTGTCCCAGTACCGGGACACGTCTGACTTGCGTTCTTGAAGACGGTAAAAATATCCATTACCATTTGACACTAGTTTCCCCCCGCATAACCCTATACATTCAAACACTTCAACGTCCATAGCTCCGTTACGATGTTTACAGCATAACTGTGGAACAAGTGTAGACTGTAACCTTGGAGTGCAAAAAATGGAACTATGATGGAGGGGGTAGGAATGAACCCCGTCATTTCTGGGAATTTACCGTGAACACGTGCGACTGTTGTCGGGAATTGTTTGTGGAAAAGGGAGGTGGCTGCTCCGGCAGTGAATCCTAGCGGCGGGTTCGGAAATTACTTGTAATTCGCGTCCAGAAAAGAAAAAAAAAAATAGTTGAGAATACAGTATGCGTATACTTATCACACTCGGAATTATTTTAAAAGAGTTTTCTGCGTGAATTTTCGTGTCCGAGTTCCGTTATTACAAGTGTGTTTGCAAACATGAGAACACGTTAAACTGCTCTCGTTACCGAAGTTTGATGTTACACATCTCTGGCGGGTACTTAAAGACTGAATCACATATTTTTTTTGAAGTGAAATCTTTTATGGGAAGGTTTGGATAGGGAGTAAAAATTCATGTAAGTCGTCATCGACACGGTCACGTGACTTGTTAACGATAACAACATATGTTCCTATTAGTATAACTTATTGCGCTTTTAAATCTTAATCATACGATTACTGTGCAGTAAAAAGTGAGTATAAAATATATTAATATTCTCATATGGATATATAGTTTGAATAACGAAGAAAACTGAGTCTTTGTAGCAATATACCTAAAAATTAGGAACATAATTATTTATTTTTTAATACGTACAATTACTATGCAATGCGTAGATATTTTATAGTAGTTTAGGAGTTATTTTACTAACGTGATAAAACAAATTTGTTGTGTGGTAATATTTTTTCGTAAAAATTGCGAAAAACGTTTTCACTTCTGTCGTCAGTCTTCATGACTGCTTTGAATTTTTTTTTACTTTGTTCTCAACTTTGTGTAGGTCGTGGTTAAAAAAAAAAAAATGCTCGCCGGCTGCGTGCTTGCGTGTGCTTGCGGATAAACCATTACAATTTATTTTTTTTCTTCTTTCTTTCTGACACGCAGTCCTCAGTCGCTCGAGTATATTGGTCAGTCCGTCCCTTGCCTCCTGGAAAATCACGTTATCCCGTTCACAATGCCCTAGTTCTCACGCGAATTATGTTTCTGGCAAGCGACGGTCACTCGCACGTGGGGACGCGCCACAACGCCGAATGTACAATAACGCCGAAAACCAAATTGACTACAACGCCGACAGCTAGAAAACTGCTGTGTACCACAACGCCGAAATACATTAACGCCGAAAAATGTCATTGCAGGACTGCCACAGAGGTTAGGTTAGGTAAGGTTAGCACACAAATTCATTCAGTTGTTTTTCATTTTGCTCCTGTGGCCCCCCCTCCCCGCAGCAACATTTTTCGGCGTTACTGTATTTCGGCGTTGTGGTACACAGCAGCAGTTTTCTAGCTGTCGGCGTTGCGGTCAATTTGGCTTTCGGCGTTATTGTACGTTCGGCGTTGTGGTAACGACCCCTCGCACGTCACATCACTCCTTGTGTGCCCCCCCCCCCCCCTCCCCCGGGTCTGTCTCTGCGGGGAAAGGTGATTGTCGCTGGAGGTGTCGGAGCTGTTGCCGGCTATAGTTATCCGAGACACGATCCTGGAAGTAGCTGGATCTCTTAAGGGGCCCGCCTCGTCAGGGGTGTATCTGTGTTAGTGAGGCGGGATGATAAGCGCGACGCTCGCTGGTGCTTCTAGCGCGGTATAGCCTCTAAGCGCAAGTCTCTGAACTGGCGCGCATTCGTCTCGTCGTCACAGGATAACTGTGAAATTTAAGCGGTGACCGTAACATTTTATGGCGGAGAAATGAAGATAAAGGTGTTATGCAAGCCCCTTAAGTGCTTTCAAGAATCTGTACTGATTGTTTTATGCCTAAAAATTACTCTGAAAACACGCGTTTTAGGCATTTTAACGCTTCTAAAAATACAGTTTAAAAACTTAATCCGAAATTAAAAGTACTTTTCGGTCCTCAGCGAACTCTTAAATGCTATTCGTAAATAGACCCCACTCGGATATCTTGAGTAGTTATCAAATCGCGTTGTTTTTCCTGAAGCTCTGCACACCGTATGTGTGCCCAGGTAGGCGGGCCCCTTAACAGCTCTCCCGTTTTCGCGTGTACGGCGTAATCCGTATCCACGCCCGTGGGGGCCCCCAGGCCGGTAGGGCTTAACGCCTAAGAGAGCCGGGTTACCAAAGAAAAACCGGGGGGGGGGGGGGGACCCTGTGGAATTTGTACTGTACTGTACTGTTAGAAATTACAGTACATTCAAGGACTTTTCAAACGAAGAATTTAACTGAAATAAACGAGGAGTTCTTCGTAATTTCAAATAACTGAATCTCCGTAAAAAAAAAAATGCTCCGTGTTTCGACTTACGATTTGTGTGTTTTGTTCTAAACAAAGGTAAACACACACACTGATAGAAAATAAAGAGTGTTCTTAATGTACCTTTAACCAGTTTTGTAATGTTTTGATAATAAACCCCAGAAAAATTTATTTGGATCCGTGTTAAAAATAAGTGGACTCAAGAGTCCGTAAATTTGCGAAGGTCCCTGGATAATTTATAATCAAAGTTCTTCGTGAATTGAAGGTGACAATTGGTAACGTGAACACGGACACGCATACGGTGTGCAGAGCTTCACAAGGAACCACGCGATTTGTAAACTGCTCAAGATATTATCTTTTTTGGGTTTAATATTTTTGTGCTGTCATCATTTGTGGTTTTTTTTTCGTTCTCTTCTGTTTTGGAAAACTATTGTGTTTGTTTTGTATTTTCGTTTTGTCGTGTTTTTGTCTCGTTTCAACTGTTCTGCTGATTTTTTTTTCAATATTTTTGTGCTGTCATCATTTGTGGGGGATGTTTCGTTTTTTTGGTCCATATTTCTTTGTTTTTCTTTTTTTATTGACCATATTTCTGTTATGGAATATTATGTGGTGTTTATATCCTGTTGACAACAGCAATTTTTTGCTTAGTTTGTGTTTTTTGTCTTTTGGGTATTTTTGTAGTTTTCTTCTACAGACATACATGTGCTTAGCAATGGCGTATGTCCAAAATATTACATCAAGTGCTCAAGATATCCGAGCGGGGTCTTTTCATGAAAAGCATTTGTGAATACGGTGAGGGAGGATTTACTTTTGACGTGAATACGTCTTTAAAATTGCTTCCATAGTGGGAGGCAATTCAAAAAACGAATGATAACAAAATCGGGGGATACAGTTTGGTGTTGCAGCTACATAGCTATCATCTCCATCCAAAATTTAATCACACCACTGGATAGCGAAAGGATCAAAGAATTCGTCACGCTAAGTGAGGACTGTGACGCATCGCGCGCGGTGGAGGGGGAAGCGCCGCCATTTTGAGGTCATTTTGCTGCGTTTCGAGATTTACATTTAGTATAACTTTTGACTCGGAGAAGCAACGACGTTCGTTTGAGTTTCGTCGTCAGCTCTCGTCAAAATGTATCGATTGCATGTATATAACGTTAGTGTAAAATAGTTACAGTGAATATACATGGTGTTGAAATAAAAAAATAGCGTATTTTATATTTTGTATAGAAAATATTACCGGTTATGTACACATATTCACGTACAACACACGACCGTGTCTATGACAGCCACACCCCATTTTTTTCCTTCCAGTGTTTCCCAATCGGTGGTACGCGCACCGACAGTTGTACGTGGCAACGTTGCAGGCGGTACGCGATAAAATGCTGTCATGTTAAGTTACATTCACCCTGATACTGAAAGTTTGATAATGTACAAACAGCAACAAGTTTACCACTGAAAATAGCTGTTTTTTTATTTTTATGAATCTTGAGTTTTGGACTCAATTTTAAATATTTGTCTAAAATTGTTTGTTTGTAATGTTGTTTAATTTAAATTAATGCCTATATTTTTTTCTTCAGAGTTATGTGTTATAAATAAAATTGCCGTTTGGAAATAGACATTTTATTTTTTCCTAGATAAAAAAAATAACCATAGCTTAAACTAAAAGGGGTACCCAGTTGCTTAAACTTTAGGAAACCCTGGCCTAAGAGTTAACAGTATATTATATGTTTAGTTGATTGATATATTTAATATGTTTTTAATCATAAAAAAAGTATATTTTAGGGAGACGGTGTACCGGTGGAGTGTGGACCGTAAGTTTTCCTCTAGAGTGTTGGGAACGGTAAGCACCCAACATGTTGTTCTAGTGCTCGAGAAAACAGTGTAAATGTTGATGGAGGCGGGAAATTTGTGTATTCACCGATAGGCGAATACGAGTACGCGAATTTTAATATTTCTACATATTTGCATAAAAACGAATTCGCAAACATGTTTTATTCACGTGTTCGTATTCTATAATTTTCGAATACGAATATTCACACCTGTAAATACGAATATATTCACATTCGTGTTTGAAAGAAAATAATAATTTTTGCGAATACATTCGTATTCGTATTTACGAAATTCAAATATGCCCACTGTTACATAGAGACTTGGAGCCCGCTCACTTGGCTGGTGGGCCAAAAGCTAGCATTTCGCCTTAATCCCGCGGTAGTCAGTGGGAAACCACGGCGGTATCATCCTGCCTCAGCAAGCATAGGAACGTCACTGCTGTCATTGCGGGGCGTGGTCTGTGTTCACCGTTTCCAGCAATGGGTAAATCGTCTCATCATTATCAGAGACCCTAAATGTTTGACGGATTATTTTGTCACAAGTTAGACTACAAACGTCTATACCTATCATTGATTTGTGTATATGTTTACAATACTAGTAGAGGAAAATAAATCCCCTGATTCATTTCGCGTTTCGCTAGAATCCAAACAATGTACTTTTATATTGCTTCTGTGATTGGCTCCTCACAGTTTTTCAGAAGAACTCCGGGTCAGTGAAAGACCTTCCACCGAAGAAGTATCGAATGAAAAACATCCTAGTTGACGAGTGGGCCATGTATTTTCCGCGAAAATATTTTTCTGCACCAGCTGTGTGTTAAACTCTGCAGCATTGTCTTGTGTTCCGTGGTTGGCTGGGTTTTCTTCAGGCGCGTGTCTACACTCAGCACACCAATCAGCCATCAATGTGCGGGAGAGAACGCGTCCATGAATGGCCCAGGCCAGATGGGACGATGGCTTCTCCGAGCTCCGACGGCCGCCAGTCTCACGGGCATACTTTGTTGTAGTCTTTGACTCCGTATACCCGGGCGCACACGGTTCGCAGAGCTTCAGGAAAGACAACGCGATTCCAAAACTACTCCAGATATCCGAGTGGGGTCTGCTTACGAAAAGCATTTAAGAATCCGCTGAGGGCCGAAAATTACTTTTGATTTCGGATTAAGTTTCTAAACTGTATATTTATGAGAGTTGAAATGGCTAAAAACGCACGTTTTCAGAGTAATTTTTAGGCGTAAAACAACCAGTACAGCACTATAGGGACTTGCATTAGACCTTTATCTTCATTTCTCGGCCATATAATGCTACGCTCAGATTTCACAGTTGTCCTATGCACGACGAGAAGACTGCGCGCCAGTCCAGAGGCGACACCGCGCTAGAAGCACCAGCGAGCGTCGCGCTTATCATCCCGCCTCGCTGACCTCTGATGAGGCGGGCCCCCATAATGAACGATCACTGTAGAGACCTGCAAAATTCGCGGGTTCAATGACCTCCAGGATAGACTTCTACTACACTCTACACACTCGGGTAAATGCCACCTGTTAATTGGCTGCTGACTTGTGAGTCGTCTCGACCGAGTGTCTGTGATTCGACACTTCTTTGAGTGAGGGTCTCTAACTGGTTCTCATTAATCCAGATTAACAATGAACCAGTGGTAGAAGCAGCGTTAAGGTATAATTATTTGAATTGAAGCATATCACGAAATGAATCCGCGAATTTTGCAGGTCTCTAACGATCAGATAACTTCCGCGAAAAATGCTCGGTCCGTACCATTTGCCCGAGTTTTGTAGGGGAATTGTGGAGTGTGTCCTAAGAGGTCGTTGTAAACGCAAATTTTTCTGTTGCCTGTGTACTAGGGGCTGCGGTGTGTCTGGGTCGCTACCGTGCCTGGCGTGCGCGCCCGGTGTGCCGTGTGGGGTGGGGCGAGCGCGCGTGTGCGCGAGGGATCGATACTCGCCCCCTTCATCCCCTCCCCCCGTCTCCTTCGCGAGAGAGAGAGGGGGTTTTAGTGCAGGCGCGCGCCGCTAGATCGCTCCCGCAGTCGCCCGTTCGCCCGAGAAGACCATGCCCGCCCTTTTGGCCCTTTCCACAGTAGCACGTAAAAAAATTCTTACCGGGAAGCCTACAACTCACGTGGTTTTGGTTCCCTGCAAGAATTTCCGAAGATTTCCGAAGTTTTGCGTTTTGGTATTAACGCCACTTCAGCCGCTAAATCAGAAGTTTCCAATGAAAACAAGCATGTTGTGACTGACCTAACCTAACCTAACCCTTCGATTTTTTTAATTTCAATTTTTGAGAGAAATCCGAAGTTGTGAGCTGTAGGCTTCCCCACTCTTACCACTACTGATTACTTTAACTTCAGTTGACATGACTGCACACATAGTACGTTCTTTGAATGATTCTTGCATTGGATAATATTAAATTAACACAACCAGCAATATCCATTGAATTTTAAAAAAAAAAAAATCATGTATACAAGAGTGTGTTACCTGACGAGGCGTGATACCTAAACAGATGGCTCATATTGAAGAGAATCAGTGTTTGTAGAGGGCAGTGGAGGTCCTAGAATTTAGGGGCCTCTGAAATTTTTGTTGTATGGGCCCTATCAGGGGGTCTGGGGAGTGTGAAATAACCGTAAGATGAAAAGGTTTCAGGGGCCCTCCCTTGGAAAATTTTAAAAATAAACTCTTAAAACCCTTTTCAAGCAAACCCGGGACTTCAAATCCGACAATGGATTTTCTAATTTATTTTAAGAAATATTGATATTATTTTGCTACAAATTATTCTATAGTTGGATTTATAAATGCCAAAGATCAAATTCCAATGAAATCGCGTAGTTATTTGTTGAAGATTATAAACACTACTTAAACCTGTGCCATTTATTACACCAGGGTAACCATCAACACCTGGGCCATGTTTTCTTCTAGAAAATGTATTTATTTCCCAGGTGTAATATTGGTGCACTTCATGGTATATAACAGTTTTTGCAAAATCGTCGTTTCTGCAGAGCTCGAAAAATCCAATGAGAGTCGATACAAGAGGATTATTAACGTGATCGTGAAGGTTTTATCATTAAAATAAATTATTTGTTTATTTTGCAAATGAACCGCTAAATGAACGACTGCTGGGAAGTATTCATGAATAAGAAATAAAATAAAAAAATCTCCAAATAGCTTCAGAAGCTCTAATATTGCGACCATTAAGATATTTTCCCACCTCGTTATTATTGTGCAAAGTGATCATAACCTTTATGAATTATTTGCACATATATTTTATACCTTTGACTGACTGGCGAAATTCCACGCTAATGTGTGCATTGAAAATTCATAATAAAACTGGATTATAAGGGACAACCTACCTATTGTCTACATTCATTTCAGTTTCACTCACATGCAATACGCCTATAATTCCCCCGCTATCTGGAGCTCTATGTCTATAGGTTGGGCAATAATCATCATCACCAGTTTGTCTGAGATATAAATATCCTTGGATATTTTTTGGAACACACGTTTTCTTTCATACACGGTGATGTGTTATTTGGTCCGCAGGGGCCATGGCTCATGTTTTTCATTTCAATATTGTAAAGTCCATGATCTTGTTGCATATCGGGTATTTCAGCACATATTATGTCATCTATGGAATCTGGTTGCATTTTGTTTGTAAGCCATAGCAAATTGTGAGCATGTGGTAAATATATTTTCTGCCATTCGACGCTATAAACAAAGACCTTAGTTGGTCCATATATATATATATATATATTGTTAGGAGTTCTATTTTTTTTTTGAGTTCTAAATGGAAAACTCTTGAATCAAATCATGTCTATCTTGTGATTTTTGATATGGAAATAACTCAGTTTTAATTTCTGGCCATTCTGGATTACAGGTGAAGGTGAAAAAAAGATCTGGTCTCCCAAAGTTTCTAACATGTGTAATGGCGTCTTGGCTCTTTTAATTCATATATCTGTAAGTGAAGAAGGCAATATAACACACTGACCTATAATAGAAGCATAACATTTTGATCATTTACAACAGCGTCTCGTAGATGTATATATTCATCAGCTCTCAATTTTTTTTAGATTCCTTCTTTTAGATTCAAGCCGTTCAGATATCATTTTTGCTCTCATATCGACATTGATTAAACAATCACCTGCAGTAATGTAAACTGTTCATATAATTTGTTATTTCTATAAGCATGAAAGCATACAATTGCATACATGATACTGTCATAGGTCCTGCAGCACCGTTTTGTTGTTGAATGTTGATGCAGTACCCATCATCTCCTTGTGAGAAGAGCTGGGGATACTGTAGTGGGTCATACGATCTATGCAACTCGGAAACTCTTTGAATACGACCATCTCGAGTATTTAACACAATATTTCTCAGACCTTTATCCTCATATACCAAAAGTTTAGCCACTTCGTGTACAGTTGGCGCATTGTACCTACCACGGTGATCTTTTGGATGTTTTAGATCGTGCGCTGGTCTGTTTTCAAGATTATATTTGAAACTTTGAATATAACTATAATGATCGTGGAGATAAGTTTTTGCAAATTGTCAATAAGGTCAGTTCGTAGACTCGGATTTAAATCTGAACGTAAAGATAGCTGATCAGCTTGGGGAAAAAAAATATATTTGCAAAAATTTGGGTTGCCCACTTTGAGCAGGAAGTAAATTCCATGTCAAGTGGTAAACTTGTCCGTGTATCTTACTTAGATGTAGGCATAAAATTCCCCGCGCGAATTTCTTTGGCACCAAATGAAGTCATTTGAAATAGTGTGTTATATTGTATTGTATGACTTAAAAAGTGTTTTGAGCCTGGATGTATATATATATATGTATACATACATATATATATACATATATATATAATATTATTTCAAAACTGGTGTTGGTTCCAGAATTTTAGGGATATTTACTTTACCGCTGCTGCAAAATAAACCGGGCGCTACATTTTTTTCATTTATATGCTTGGCAAATGTTGCAAATATTATTCATTCTGCCAATGTCAGCGTCGTTTATCTCGGAATAATCTACATTAGAGTCACAAAAAAAAAGCCATATTCAGTAATTGGTTTTGGCTTCGTGCTGTAATAACATTTTACCTCACTCGTTGTTGGGTTAAACGCCGAGAGCGTTCAGCACTTTCCATATGCTGGTTTTGTTCGGTAATGTTACGTTGACTTCCAACCTATTCATATGCTCATCTTTCGTTTCATTTTCACGCAAAAGTCTCGGACGCTTTGATGTTGCAGACAGCCGAGAAAGCTGAGATTTTCCTAGAGGCATTTTGAATAAATCAATAAGTCAACTATTTATTTCATTTGAAGAACTGTTATCTTGGCAGAAGAATATTAAAGTTTGTCAACACAATCAATCACAAAGAACGTTCAGCACTTGATAACCTATTCATAATCTCATCTTCAGTTTCATTTTCACGTAAAAGTCTCAAACACTTTGATGGATTGAACAAAATAATCAAAATAAAAAAACAACAAATTCAGCTATTTATTTCACTTGAAGAATTAATTGTTTTCTTGGCAGAAGAATTTGAAGATAGCAGTATCAACTTTCTTTTGTTTATAAATATTTATACTAATATATCTGTGGAACTACCAGTATTGCTTCCCACCTCCCGTCGCATTGCATCGCCCGTCCGCGCTATTACGTAGTTTTCGCTTAGCGTTTTTTTCTGCCTGTTTTTCTTTTAGTTTGGCTCCTAAGGGTCGTAGCGTGATGTTAAATAGCCTATTTATAACCTTCCTCAAGAATTGGGTTATCAAATGCAAAAATAATTCTTGAAATTTTCGACTGGTAGTTCCAGAGATTTAACGCGTTGAAACAAACTCTTCAGCTTTATTATGTTAGTATAGGTATATACATACAGTGTGCGGAGCTGGTTAGAAGCCTCATGTTCACGCGATATTTTTGCTGTGGCATCGCGTGTTTTGCGATTGTAGTCCATGGTCGCGAGTGCTATCTGGAAAGTGAAGTGAACGTTTCACTGCGGGGTTATCGCATGTATGCCTCGTCGAGAAGTATAACCCGCATAATGAGGCGATGGGTGTGGGATGGAGACCGTCGTTATTAAATCGTAAAAGGGAGGGGGGGGGGGGAAGTTAACTGGATGCTGAACATCTACACAGAGGTTGCTGACGTAATGCACGGGTTTACAAGTAAAAAAAAATATATATTGGTTGTCTGTAAAGTCGGTTTACGGACGATAGTTTAATGTGACGTTATAACAAAACATTAATGAAATGATTGCATAGTTTTATGAATAAAATTGAATCATTTTTATTGAATCATCACTATTTTGTATGGATACAAAGAAGAAGTGAAATGAAATCTACAATTTAATTGATAAATTTACTTTTATTTGCACTCATTAATTCAAATATGTTTATTACTTTAACGAACAGATTATTTTAACTATAACTTTCATACATGTTTGCTATTTAACTTCTTCCAATCTGTGTTATTCTGTTAAGGATAGGACGATGATAGGAAAAGTAGGAAACGAATGGGAGTGTTTCAAGTTTAATGTGGCTGGAAAAGTCAAATCGATGGTTGTTCCAATCGAGTGGAAGAGAGATAGATGCGGCGCAAGCGTACAATTAGTGTAACGGGACACAGCGTAACGGGACAATTTGCGTAACGGGACACTTTCGTGCGTGCAGCCGGCGTTCATCGATTTATTAGACGTCACGTCAAAAAAAAAAACTTAAGCGAAAGCATAGGCAATGCATACGAATGTGCGAATGATCTGTGCAAAACCGGATCACACTTGAATTCCTATGTATTAATTTTAACCAGTGAAATTTCACGAATCCCGATGCACACGACCGTCTCGTACGCAGTTGTGAGTTTGTAGGTTCGAAAACATGGCGGTCAAATCTTGTGCACAATACCCATGGTCTATTTTTATGTTACATATGTATTATTTTTCATTTGCGAATCTCCCACCTAGTCAAGGGTGGGTGTATTGGTGTTAGTGAGGCGGGATGATAATCACGGATGGTCCCTGGTGCTTCTAGCGCGGTGTCTCCTCTGAACTGGCGCAGTCTTCTCGTCGTGCATGGAACAATATGAAATTTGAGAGGCAAACAAAACATTAGGGGACGTGGAAATTAAAATAAAGATGTAATGCAAGTCTTTCGAGTGTTTTCAAAAGTCTGTAACGGGTTATCTTTGAAAGATTTGTGCAATGGGAGTGCATGACTTGATGTAAGTTTTTGGACATACGCCATTGCTAAGCACTTTTTCTGTAGAAGAAAACTAAAAAATAATTTTTTTTCAGAATTTTTTTGGTTTCAATATTTTTGTGTCGTCATAATTTGTGGGATTTTTTACGTTCTCTTAGTACATTTTTCTTTGTTTTTTTGACCGTATTCCTGTTACGGAATATTTTGTGGTGTTTATATCCTGTTGACTACAGCAATGTTTTGCTTAATTTGTGTTTTTTGTCTTTTGGGTATTTTTATTTATTTATTTTTTTAGTTTTATTCTACAGAAAAAGTGCTTAGCAATGGCGTATGTCCAAAAACCTACATCAAGTCTGTAACGGGTGTTTAATGCTTAAAAATAATTCTGTAAACACGCTGTTTTAGCCATTTCCAACTGCCCTAAATTATACAGCTTAAAACCGAAATACGGGAACGTAACTACTCATCCTGCGTCGTGGTTCCTTCAGAACGCGAGTGTGTGTCCGGGCATCAGGCGGGGGAACTTGGCAGCCGGGGGGGTCGTTAACGACGCGGTTCCCCGCGCGCCGCGGCGTGACCTTGGCCGGCGTCGCAAGGTCACGACCGGGGCGTCCCCGGCCGCGAAGCCAGTGCCACTCACTCACGCCCACGGAAACGTTTTTGATGGCAGCGTTCGCGCCTTGCGCGGCGAGCGAGTGTCTCTTCGAGCGGCTCCAGTCTGAGGCGTCTCTTCTTCGACGGCATTTGTGGTCGCATGGCCCTGGTGGTGGGGGCTCTGGGCCCTCATCGCGAGAAGGGGGGGGGGGGGGGGGTCCTGCTTGCATTTACGAAAACGTGACTGTGAAACGGGTTTCATATCAGAACTTTGTGTTTTTATGGAAAAAATTTTCCTGTGTATTTTGAAGTTATTGCATGCAGGATGCACGTAGGACAACATGTGGGCAGTTAGTTATACAGCATAATACAGGCACCGTGTCCAGAGATGACGTAACGGTAACCCCCACGCGCAAAACTCCCAAATTCCCATTGCCCGCCCCCCCCTTCCCTTGCGAATCCTACAGATTTGTGCTACCTGTTAAGAGGGGGGGGGATATATATCCCCCCTCCTCTTGGGTTAGGAATTTTTTTTTTTTTTTTTTTTTTTTTTTTTTTTTTGGAAAATATGTTACTGTGTGAAAATCCATGTCGCCTACGGGTACTACTGTAGTTCCATATGGCAGTGTATTAGTGTCGGTAGTATTTAAAAAATGTTTTTTTTTTTTTTAAATTGCGCCCATTAAATTTTTTTTTCGAAATTATTCCTCGAAAATAATTTTTGCATTCGCCACTAGACGCATTTTATATCAGGAAAAAGAAATCAGCCATGGTCTATAGCAGGGAACTTATACATGAGAATGATAAATTTTATTTATAAGAGTAATAATTAATATCCCATCACATTTTTATTTTTTGAATATAAATATAAATAAATTTATTTTTTATACCTTTAAGTACCCATATAACCACTTTGTGTTCCCCAATTCTGTTTAGCTCCTAAAGTAGTTTTTGTGCGTACATTTATTTAGCCAATGGTAAATAAGATCATTTTTGTAAGTTAATTTTTAGTTCATAATGATTTCGCTTATTTTTAACTAAAAAAAATATTGATGATTTATGGGGAAAAAGTATAAACAATTACCTTGCTGTTAAAACAACAACAAAAAAAGGAAGTGAAAGTTAAACTATCCTGGATTTAGACACCAATAAAGCCACTCTTGTTCAGTTTTTTTGGCGTATTCTGTCCATTGTCTTTGTTCGCCATTTCGCATTGCTGCACTGCGCGCGGTTTAAGTCCGCCCAGGGTTATTCGCCACTGTCGGTTTTCATTTCAGTTGATTTTTTTTTCTTCTGTTTTCTAGCGTGCACACGTCACTTTTTTTTTTTTTTACATTACCAACGCTCATCTGTAGAGAACTGCAAAATTCGCGGATTCAGTGACCTCCAGGATAGACTCTACTACACTCCACACACTCGGGCAAATGCTACCTGTTCATTGGCTGCTGACTTGTGAGTCGTCTCGACCGAGTGTCTGTGATTCGACACTTCTATGAGTGAGGGACTCTAATTGGCCCTCATTACTCCAGATTAACAGTGAACCAATTGCAGAAGTAGCGCTAAGGTATAATTATTTGAATTGTAGCATATCACGAAATGAATCCGCGAATTTTGCAGGTCTCTACTCATCTGTAATTTTATTTTTTTTTATTTCTGCAGAGCGATTAGTTTGAAGTGGGCCCTCAACCCTTTCCCCCCAACCCGTCTGTCCGGGCACACGTACGGTGTGCAGAGCTTCAGAAGAAACCACGTTGATTTGAAATCTGCACAAGTTGGTGTTTTACAAAAAAAAAAAAAAAAAAAGCATTCATGTATACGTTGATGGCGGATGAGTAGTTCTGGAAGGGTAAAAATGTCTAAAAAGGCGTTGATTTCAGAATAAATTCAAGGCATTAAAACAAACCTGTATGTATTTTCTCCCTCTTCTCCGCTATGTAATGTTAAGGTCACCGCTAAAAATTCTCACAGTTGCTCTGTGCACGACGAGAAGACTGCGCGCCAGTCCAGAGACGACACCGCGCTGGAAGCACCAGCTGCTAGCGTCGGCCCATGGCCCCCACAAGGGTGGGGCTGGGTGGACCCCTGGGTCCAGAGCCCTGTTTATTTTTAAATATTTGTGGGGAGGGGGGAGGAACCCGCGTCTCCGATCCTGAGTCCAGGGCCCGTGATCGAATGTGGGGGGGGGGGGGGGGGGCATGAGCGTCGCACTTATAGTCCTGCCACGATGACACGAATAGACCCTTGGCTAGGCGTGCCTCTTGATTACGTCAGTATTGTCAGTTAACATTCATTTTCTTTGGGGATGTCGTTTAAAATATTTTGACGGGGGCGGCGCGTGGCGGTGGGCTCGCTCGTGGCCGGATGCTCGCGTGGTGTCGGGAGCAGGCACTCGCACGGATGGAGTGGAGGGAGTGGAGGGAGTGGAGGGAGTGGAGGGAGACGCCAAGCGCCGGCCGCCGGGACGCGAATAGCCCTGCTCCGCCTGGAGAGGCGCACGTGCGGAAGAAAGCTCCCTGTGCGTCGGTGACCGCGCGTCGGATGGCTTACCCCCGTACCCCCTTCCCCCCCCCCTCTCTCGTCCTTCATGGCTCGGCGGGAGCAGCAGCGCATAGCGCCGACCCTCCCCTCTTCCCGGTTCTTTCTACACTGCGGGAGTCTGGAGTCTGGGGCCATTTGCTTTTGCGTGGGGTCGGGGTCGGACCGTTTACATTTGCGGGGATCAGGGTACGCATCATTTTTTTGCGAGGGCTCTTCGTCTTTTACAATTGCCTGGGTCTGGAGCCATATACTTTATATATATATATATTTTTTTTTTTCAGTTGGGTCTGAATTCTATTTACTTTTTGCTGGGGCCCTGGTTCTTAGACATCGCGGGGGTCTGAAACCATTTGTTTTTGCGGGGGTCTGGATACCACTTACTTTTGCAGGGGCTATGGGTCTTTTACATTGCTGGGGTCTGGAACCATTTAATTTTACCGTGATCTGGCATCTATTTTTCGTGGGTCTGGGTACCATTACTTTTGCATGGGTCTGGGTACCATTTACTTTTCCGAGGTCTCGGAAAATTTACTTTTGCTGGGAACTGGATGCCATATATATACTGTTCCGAGGGTCTGAGATTATTCAATTTTGCGGGGGTCTGGACCATTTACTTTGCTGGGTTCTGGTACAGTCTACTTGTGTAGGTGTTCTCGGGTTTATTTACTTTTTCTTGGGTCTGGGACCATTTACTTTTGTGGGTATCTGGGAACATTTTACTTTAGGGAGTCTGGGTAAAATTTACTTTTTTCTGGATTCTGGGTATCATTTACTTTTGTAAGGGTCTGGGGGTCTGGGGGTCTGGTACCATTTACTTTTGCGGGATTGGGAACGATTTACATTTGCGGGGATGTGGATAATTTTTTTTGGTGGGGTTCTGGGATCATTTACTATTGCGGGGATCTGACTGCAATACCCATTTTGCGGGGGTTTGGGCCCATTTACTTTTGCAGGGGACTCAATAGTTTCTTGTCAATTTTTTTAGGTTGAAAATAGCGTTCTCGTTAACATATTGGGAACGGATATGGCATTCGTAAAAAAGTGCCGCTCCCGGGGAGATTTTTAATTCTGTTTGGCTGCGTTGCACCTTCGGAGCATTTTTTTCCTTCTTTCAAACCGGCTTTATTGTGTTTGGACCACATTTCCTGTAGCACCGTTGTGATTCGAGCGCTGAGCGAAGATCATTTTGGAACCACGAGTGGATCCGACAGCCCTGGCGGTTCATGACAAATGATCTCGGTACGACAGAGCGAGCAGACATGCCCGGAATTGGCACGTACTTTATGGAGGTTATAATTATTGTTATCAGGCGTAAAAAATAAGAGAATTATTACTAAATTTCAGATCACATAATTATAATACATGTATTATGGGAAAAAAAACCTATTTTTTTCCCTTTGCGTTAAAACTACATTCCAAATATTATATCCGTATTTTAATTGTTTGTATTGTTCGTTATTTTCTTTTTATTTAGCTTTTTCTTAGCATAACATAATCATATTTCAGACTTTTTTTTTTTTAAATTTCCAACAGCTTTTAAATACCGCTTTGTGTTTTTTCTCGGCCGTAACTAGAAATCAGAGGAGGCGAGGCAAGTGACTACGCGGGCTGCTGTCTCGTAGCGACGACGTCAGGGCATTTGCTTTGCCATTGCGCAGTCGATCACATCGTGCCAGTTCGCCCGAGATTCCGTCGACACTGCCGTCGCTTCTGAATGTCCACGCGACCCGAAGATCGCGCAGTGTTCAGATGATCATTGATCTTTCCTGTGGGGTTAGCAGGGGGACGCACCACAACGCCTCGTCGCCTGAGAATCTCGGGTTTCCTGGGGCCTAGGAGTTATACAACCCCTTAGACTCCTGTGTATTGCAGTTGTCCTGCCTTTTGGGGAATTCTCGTTATGTAGGATTTTCCTATTATAACATACCACAACGCCGAACGTACAATAACGCCGAAAACCATAACTCCGAATGCCAAATTGACTACAACGCCGACAGCTAGAAAACTGCTGTGTACCACAACGCCGAATTACCACAACGCTGAAATACATTAACGCCGAAAAATGTCATTGCAGGACTGCCACAAAGGTTAGGTTAGGTTAGGTTAGGTTAGGTTAGGCTAGCCTAGCCTAGGTTAGGTACACAAATTCATTCAGTTGTTTTTTTTTTTCATTTTGCTCCTGTGCCCCCCCCCCCCCCCTTCCACGTAGCAACATTTTTCGGCGTTACTGTATTTCGGCGTTGTGGTACACAGCATTTTTCTAGCTGTCGGCGTTGCGGTCAATTTGGCATTCGGCGTTATGGTATTCGGCGTTATTGTACGTTCGGCGTTGTGGGTATTTCGGCGTTGTGGTAACGACCTGGTTAGAAGTCATTGGTTCGCGGAGCAGAGTGATGCAACTACTTCCCCTGCTTCCCCCTCCTCTTATCCTCGTTGACGGCTCGCACAACCTTCAGCCCGCACTGTACGTCGGGGAAACTGAACGTAGAATAATTATAACCCTGGTGTCTGCCGGAGTTTCTCGGCTTCTGGGTTGTAGCCGTGTCCAGGGCCGGCGCGTCCATACAGGCGAACTAGGCGACCGCCCAGGGCGCCAAGTAGCTGGGGGCGGCGCAGCACGACACATAACAGCTCATATAATATGTTAAAAGATTATTGAAACTAGAAGAAAATGGATCTTTGTAACAGTTTGGAATGTTTATATTGATATAAGAAATTATTTAAAGTCCACGGTGACCTTTTTATGATTTGTAATAAGTAAAAAAAATAAAAACAAAAACACAAGCCTGCTTACATTTGATTGTTGACAAAATATTAGGCTTACGTGATGTATTTTGAGGCAAGGAAAAATTTTTTTTTGTGGTGTCCGGCCGGTGGAGGGGGGGGGGGGGGTAATTAAATTAAGGTTTTTCGCCTAGGGCACCAATTTATCTTGCACCGGCGCTGGCCGTGTCCTTGGCGAATAATTCACCGACGTTTCGGTCGACATTGCAGTTCGCCATCATCAGGGAGCAGTTACCTGGAGTTAGTACCTCAGGTGACTGCTCCCTGACGATGGCGACTGCAAATGTCGACCGGAAACGTCGGTGAATTATTCGCCAAGGACGCGGCTGGCTACAACCCAGAAGCCAAGCAACTTCAGCCAATGGCCGTGAAAGCCTGCGAACGTTATTAACCCCGGTGTCTGCCGCCGAACGGACTGGAGTGCAGATGCTCCTGAAGAGACGCGGCGGAGTCGGGGGTTTTTCGCCCGCTGGTTAATGGAGTTTTAATGAGTTTCTCCCGGTCCTTAATCGAGACGTATTTCTGGCGCCAGTTGGGATCCTGTGTAGGGTCCTCTTCCCGCGCGCGCGATAAACCGAGCACTTCGCCGTCGATTAGCGCTCCTGCTTTGCACTGCGGTAATGAACGTCCCAGGCGTAATTTGTTTTCCCATCCTTTTACATTATATGCAAAAATTTTAATTAATTTTTTTAATACTCAGTCTACTTACTTACCAGTGTTTTAAGTGCACTTTTTTTTCACGTACTGTATTTAAATGAATAATATATTGTTCAAAGTTCAATGGCCACACAAAGATAAAAAATCTACGTATTTTTATTGTGTTACATTTTTTTAATGACAATACTGTAAAATTATTTGTCAAAGTACGGAAATGACCTTATACATTTACCTACTGTTAAATTATCTAAATCATATACATATTCGAATAAAATGTCATAGTAAGAAATTTACACATGTAAAATTAGGTAATAAAGATATTTATACCGTACCGTTTGTAATACTACGGTATTTACAGTTTCACTGCAACTGTTATGATGTTCATTTTTTTTTTCGTTTCGTTTCCCGGACTTTCGGCAGTGTTTTGTTTGGCGTGGTAACGAGCGCCCGCCGCTTCGGACGTTGCCATGACGACACATCGCATAAACAACGCTCCGGTGTGTTCGAAAATTCTGTGTACAATTACATTCTGATTGGCCGATTGGGACAAAGACGTCTAGCGTCGATGTTTGGATTGGTTGGTAAGTGCCAACAATGCTAAATTTTAATATATGGAAAAAGGAGAGTAATCTGACGCTGGGAAGATGGCGTAATTCTGCATTAATTCCCGTGTGGAATTCTGCTATTTTCAGCAGATCAGCGGCGATTTCAGCTACGAAGCTGTAGCTAGACGTGAGATGTAATTACAGTTTACGTCGGCAAATTAATGCAGCGCATGGGAACAAATTTACCGTGGAATATAAGGCTTAGAAATGGTGTGCCTTATACCAGGATTCAGGTATGGCCGACTGCATTAATATTTGGTGACGTTAACGCCGTACATCGGTAATTACGTCCGAGCGAACATTCTTAAAGTCTCTCGCGTAATTAGAGAGTAACGTGTCTTCAGTAATTTTATTGAATTTAAACGTCAACATCAACGGACTGTCACACACAGGTCCAGTGGTCTTGGGAGCCAGGGTTTAGTGCCTGACTAGCTGGAGCAATTTAACAAACACAATAATTACATAAATTGACATTTGAAAGTTGTGCATGTGCGCCCACCGTAACAGAACCGAGGTTTGAAATAATTATTTTGTTGTTTGGATTTCTCGAGAAAACTTTTACTCAGGTCATTTATGTTACACGTGTCATTTATTTTTTATAAAATAAATATTGATTTTTATTGTTATGACTAAAGACCATTTTGTGTTTTTCATTAATGATCACTAGGCTAGGCAAAAACGTGTTACAAATATGTCGGACCCACATGTAGCGACATGAACTGTTTATATGGTCACTTTCGTAAACATTAGGGGATCATACCAAACGTATTGGTGTGCCAAATGAAACTTCATGATAGTGAAACTACCCTGGAATATATTTGGTAAACTAAAAAAAGTAATCTCAAGTTTTAAAATACCTAAGAAAACTGGCACCACGCACTGATTACAATACATATTCTCTTACTAAATTTCTAAGTGGCTTAGTAACACAGTGGCAGAGCGCGCTTGGTAACCTCAAGATACATGGTTCAAATCTCGTCACTGGAATATTATTAAAACTTTTTAATAACCTGCTTATGAAATAATATAATAATGTTGAATCAGCTCAATAAGATTAAAGTTTGCTTGTAGGAAGTATTTACAGGCTGATTTCAGTTTTTTTAAGCAAAAATAAGGTACACATACATATATTGATGTTATACGTTTAAAATATTTCAGGTTAATAATTTTAGTGATTACATAGAAGTATGACTTCTAACGTGTGCGAAATCGTTATAGGATTACATGTTTAGTGAATTTGTATCAAGCTGGGCAGTATTTTAATAAAATTCCTTGTCAAAAATCAGGTCCAAAGCCGGGGTGTTATCGTAGCTGTTTCTAATAGTTTAAAATTTCCTGTTTTGTGCTTCTAATTGTCATCTGCGTTTGATGCTGGCAAGCAACGTTTACGTTTCAGGCAGCGAATTCTAGCGGCGATCGCAGAAAGTATAGTGCTTTAGTAATAAAATTATTATTCGTGTGAATTTGAGTTTTTTTTACTTTGTTTATTCTCTTGAAATGATTTTTTCGAATAAATATCAAATTATTATTAAAATTATATTTCTTAATCATTTAAATTGAAACAAACTTGCACGCTGTTAAAATTTTTCACCCAACATTTACAAAGAACGCTGGTGATAATTTATTCAAAGATCTTCGTAAATTTACGGGACTATACTAACTTAATTTTATGAACATAAATCAACAATAATGTTATTTAATTAATAAAACATTAAAAACTTTTTTTTAATATACAAGAACACACCCCTCCTTCCCCCCTTTTTTACGTGTGTGTTTACAACGAAACAGATGTGCCCATTTCTCTCCCCCCCCCCCCCCCCCCCAATTGATGGCGCATTTCCCCCACCTCCACCATCTTAAACCAACAGTATCCCCACCCCCCTCAAAATAAAGATTCATCTAGGACTTTGAATTTGTTAGTGTCCAACCAGGTGGTTCGGGGGTCCTAATCGAAAACATTTTTGAAAATGAGTTTATCAAAATCGTGTTTAAATGTAAGTGTTGCACTAAAATATTAAGCTAAAGCTTGCACTTTAGGGACAACTGATGCCAAGTGATAGAATTTTTTTCATTTTGTTTTTATTTAGCTTTTATTATTCCCCTTCAAATTCTTGAAATTCCTCCCTCCCTTAGTGACGCAATTCGCGCCATACATTCGCCCTGTGAACGGAAGTCGGAATTCAGCGTGATTTGTACGAAATCCAAAGATCTGTTATCACGAAAAACTCTTCCTTTATTTGAGGTCATTCTTCTTTAGAAAGTCTGCAACTGTACTGTATCATGTTTGTTTCTGTTTGTCGCCTTGCCTGGAACAGCAAGTATTCACTATAGTGCGATATTTTTGCTGTCGTATCGCGTCGCTCTTGTGATCCCAGCATTGATTCGACAGAATGTAGCGCTAGTATAGTCTGTTCCACGCTTAGATTGCAGTAAGGAGTAAATGGCGACCACTGTTGCTAGATTGATAATACTCCCCGGCTTATTAACTTTAAAAATCCTTTTTATGCCATATTTAATTACAATAAGTTTTTTTTAGTTTTTACAAATTTTTTTATATTATTTAGACCATGAATTAGTGTCAATTGACGGCATTTTCACAATTGTAGTCAAGCTGACAAAAAAAAACTAATTCAATGTTAAAACAATTAATCATTTCACAATAGGTCACTTATAATAAATAAAAAACATTTCATAAAATTATGTGATATTAAATATTATAAAATAATTGACAAATACAATTGAAACTAAGATGGCGTCTTTCAGTGAATATTCATTAGAAATTATACACACACACAAATTTTCGTTCTAAATACTACTCAGCGAAACACACAGTTGCGTCTAAACTTTTTTTTTTTTTTGCTCACTAGTGTATATCTGGCAACAGTGCACACCGAAACAACAATGCTAATAGCAGAAATCGTGCATTGGAAAGAGAGAGTAAAAAAATGTGTATTTGAATGCACACCGCAATCTAAAGATGGAACACGCTGTAGTCGATAAGACATTGTTCTCCGGATGTTATCTAGCCCAGTAAGCGCGTGTTTGTTTGTCGGTGCCCTCAGCAAGAGGAGGGGGTTGGAGGGGGATCGGGGGAAATGGACTGAAGGACGAAGGAAGGGCGGAGTCCCCGGAAGAGAGTGGATGAAGCGCGCTCTGTCGGGCGCGTGTCGGTGATCCAGTCAGCTTGACTCGCCTGGCCCCTCCCTCCTTCCCCTGATTTATCCCTCCTTCTCCTGATTCATCCCTCCTTCTCCCGTATCATTACTACACACTCCCCTCCTAGCACATGATGCACGTGACCTTTTCTGCATGGTTAAAAACCCGCATGTTTAGAGCGTATAGGGCTTGCCCTGAGACGCACTTAAGGGCCGTATTCCAAGACACAAAAATAAGGGTTTAGGTGTTGAATATGCAATACCTGTACCCTAACCATATTCCAAGTGCACGATAGGACACGGCCAGTCCCTTATTTTTAGGGCACTGATTTTTGGTGTCCTATCTGTTGCTGATTTGATCCATAACTGTATATATATTTTTTGTACTTTTTAATGAACTTTAATGGAACTTTTACGATTACATTTCCCCCCTCCCTCCTAATTTCTTAAAAAAAAAAAACAGCAAACATAAATTAACCAAAAATTCATCGTTTATTCTTGTACAACCAAAATTAAATATTTTATTTCACATTATAATTCCATAGTTTTAAAAAATAAGTTAAAATTACGATGGATTCCACGAAGTACAACTGTTTATAGCCTAGCACAAGTCCTCGTTTATTAAAACGGCTGCCGATCTGATACCTTGCAGGGGTTCAGTTAGGACACGTTTTGGAATATGACCCGAGAGCTAGGGTACGGCAGTTTCCCAACAAGGCAGTGCATATTCGCTACCTTGCTCAAACGTCTTGGAATACCGCCCTAAGAGTCTTCCCTACCTAGACCCCTCCCTTACACACTTAGTTTAACTTAGGTTAGGAAAAAAAAAACAAAAAAAAACTACACACTACGGTATAAGTAGGGAGGTTTGGTTCGTGAGGCGACAACAACCAGTGCCACCAAACAAAATGCGGACAAAATGTCCAAGCTCCCGCCCATTTGCATAGTAGTCTTTCTACTCTGCCCAACTCTTCTTCCAGAACCATCCTTCTGTTCCTGTTCCTGTAACCAACCTGCTTGTAATTAATGCATGAAATTTTTCATCCCGCATGTCAGTGCCCAGGGTTTTCCCTGTGTGTATGCAGGTTTTACCTGGGCCCAACTTATCTAGTTTTTTTAAACTTAGAATAGTCAGTGAGGGGAGTTAGTCATGGCTAAAACGTTGCCATGGCTGGCCAATCCCCCTCCTAGCACACTATGCATTCTTCCTCTCCTGCATGGTTCATAACCTGCATGCTTAGAGCGTATAGGCTTCGGCCTGAGACGCACTTAGAGTCTTCCCTACCCAGACCCCTCCCAAATACACTTAGTAATTAGTTAGGTTAGGAAAAAAAAAACGTGTGGCGACAAGGGGGTGAGTTGTCGGGAGCCGGGGAAGACACGGCGGCCATCTTGGATTGCGGCATTTCCAGCGGCCAGCTTGACATCGGCCGCCATCTTGGATTCCGCCATTATCAAACTAATAACTTCACGTCCGCCATTTTTCTTAGGACTGTCTGCAATTTTTTTTTGGAATCGAGCACCCCATTCCTGTGCTTTGCACTTTTAGTTACGATTACGTCATCAAACACCACACTCCCACGCGTTGCATTTTTCGTTACGATGGCTAGGGACCCGAAAAATTCGCGGATCAAATGACCTCTAGGTTAGCCTCCATTATCCTCTGCACATCTCAAGTAAACACGCGTGTTTATTGGGTACTAAATTGTGAAGCATCTCCACTGGGTAGCTTGTGATTCGACGCTTCTTTGGTCGATAGTCTCTCGTTGGCCCAGAGAGCTCCAGTTAAACTGCGAGCGAATAGCAGAACCAGCAGAATTGTACACATGTTTGAATTTCAGCCCATCTCGAAATGAATCCGCGAATTTTTCCGGTCTCTAACTATGGCATAATCGAATACCCCACTCACGTGCGTTGAACATTAATGTTCCGTGATTTTTTAAAATGTATAGAATCATCATTTAACTTTCACACATAAAATGTTTTCGCATACGACATTCGTATTAAAATTATTTTAGTTATAACTTTTATAACATCTTTAGTCAACCATTTGCTCTTCGCCAATTTAAAGAATCTTTGGAGGTGGAAACGGATGTCATTTACGTTTTCGCTAGACACGATTTTGAATGACCGAATGCATCCAATATCCAGTGTATTTTAGAACCCGTCCTATATGAAAAATATGTGATGGAAACTCGAATCATCCATCCATTATATTATTTACAGTTATTTTTGTTTAACTTTCTGAATAGTAACTAAAATTTTCTTAAAATATTTTTTTCCCGAACCATTACTGATAGGGGTGAAAATAACAAGGTTTGTAAGTAAAAAAAAATAATCATTACTTTTTAAAAATATGTATATTATCATATCCGTTATAATTTATTGCATGAATCCTAAACTCCACCTTAAACTTTGGCTGAAACAGTTTTTGATGAAACGAATTATTGCCGTAAAACATGAGTTAAAATTTAAAAAAATCAACTTCCTTAGTATCAAATTTGAATTTATTTTAAACCATCTTAATATTTTCTCAAACCTTGGTACAAATAACATTTTTATACTACCACGTTATTAGTGCAAGGGATTGAAAATAGTGTTTGGAGGTCAAAAAATTAAATAATTATCTTTGTATATAATATGAAATTCGTTCTAAAATATTCAATGCTGCGTTGTAAACTATTGAATGCTAGATACATTGAGTTAAAAATATTCGAAATAATTTCGCGGCATGGAAAATGGGTAAATATTTAATCGATCATTTTGTAATCTTGGAAAACACAAGTATGTTATGTACATTTCTTAAAATTTTCCAGAAATTTATAGAAACTTCAAAAATATTTCCGGAATAAATGTGTACTTCTAAATCTACCTATGCCTGTAGGCTGTGCTGAAAGGGATTTTTTTATGTGCTGTGGTCAAACAGAGCCAGTATTTTTAATATTAAAAGATAGGTATAAACAATTGTCATGACAGAAACTGTTGAAACCAAAAGGTGGTCCTTCAGTTACATTTCCTTAGAGTAATAATTGAATATTATCATATGATGTTCTTTGTGGAATACAAAAAAAAAGTAATTCCAAAATTCTCATTCCAAATTTTCCTTTACAAAATATTTTTTAAAAATACATTTACAAATATTTAATTATATTATAAAGTTGTTTCTAAAATTTTTGTGCCTTTTGGGGATATCTGGCAACAGAGTACACGGAAACAAAGACATTGGAAACAGCGTAAACCTTGCAGTGGAAAGAGAGAGTAAATTCCCATTAAAATGCACACTAGGGCCGGTATTCCAAGACACAAAAATAAGGGTTTAGGTGTTTAATACGCTACGCCTGAACGCTAACCGTATTCCCTGTGCACGACAAGACACGGCCAGTGTTACTTATTTTTAGGGAACGGATTATGATGTTGTATCCATTGCCGATTTGCTGCCTTAAATTCCGCGCATGCGCAGAGCTCTTTTTTGTTGTTGTTGTTGATTTTGTCAAGATGGCGAACCCGCGTCTGGCGCCATCAACTCGCATAAAGTAATTTTTGCGATCAAGCGTCTTGGTGTGCCAAATGAAAGTTTATGATAGCGAATTTATTTTGTACACTGCAATGGCCATAAAAAGAAATAATCGGATTTTAAAAAGTACTTGAGAAAATTAGAAAGGCGGTTCTTTTTTGTGCGATGGTGCTGCTATCTCTATTTTTTTTGCCGTAACAATTGTATTCATGCGAAACGTCCGCTAGAATGCGTTGGATCCAGTTTATAGCCTCGCGCAGGGCACCGTTTATTAAAACTGTTGCTGACTTGTTTCCTTGCTGGGATTCGGTTTGGACACGTCCTGGAATACGGCCCACGAGAGTTAATGTTACGGTAGTGTCCCAACAAGGCGATGCTTATTCGCTACCTAATTCGGTCGTCTCGTGATACCGCCCTAAGGACGAGACACGCTGTGAGGACTAAAAAAGTCAGCCCCATATGATACCCATTTCCTGAGCAGTTCTCATACCTGTTTTCTGTTAGCGCGCCTGTTCTTGTATAGATAACATTCCAAGCATCCTCCCAAGGGTTTTGGCTCTGAGTATAAAAGTTTTCATGCCCGAAATCCTAGCCAAAACTGCAATATAACGTGTTATGTTTTACTGCTATACCCGCGAGCCGTATTCGTCAAGATGGCGGACAACGTGTAGCAATATAAACCCGTACATAGTACTTTTTACAAATGGGGATGTAACATTTTACATTAGGGGACGTAACAAACTTAATGATATGCCAAATTAAATTTTGAGATATTAAAACTTACCATGGAATATATTTGTAAACTAAAATGGCCATAGAAATAAGTAACCGCCAGTTTTCAAATACACAATGAAACTGCATTACAATGTAAATGACTCTTGGTCTCCATTTTTGAGTCTCTGTAGAGTAGTGGCACAGCGTGCGGTTGTAATGCCCCCAGGGCCCCTATTCACTGCAAAAACATTTTTTTTTACTTTCTTTTAAATAAAATATAACTGGATTATACATATTGCGATTCAAACAAATACGTGGTAATGCATTTTGTGTATCTTATTGCTAAAATATTATTAAATACATAGCTCAGTCTATTATTTTATTATTAATACTATTTTTACTTAAAATAAAATTATATTATATGCACACAAGTAATTTCTCTCTTATCATTAAAATTTTATATTACTACATTTTTAAACTGACCTACCAATTTAAAAAAAAAAAACAATCTCGTTAGTTTCAAAACGGCCCTGCATTTGTTTGTATATACTAAACCAACTTTTTTTTCAGCAAGTGAAATGTAGAAGATGACGTATCAAAAATCATTCACCAGGTTACACAATTTTTAAAATAAACAGCTGCAGTTTTCACATATTTTTTTCATTGTTGTTTAAACTGACAGCAGCATGTTTATCCTACCCCGATATGCTTGCTTTGGTCGGCAACTACGCTGGCTGGTTCTCCGTTAGTCAGGAGTTACGAATCATTTATTCTCTTCTGCTATTCAAACTTTCATGCCCACTGTTATATGGGTATAACAGAAGGTAGTATAGCAGAAAATGGGCAACGTGTGGGGTGGACTCAAGGAAGTAGTGTAGGCAATCCCGCACAGCGTAGCTGCTGTGCGGGTAGCAGATAGGAGATTTGCAGGCGTAGCGAGCGCTGAGAGCGACCGGTTAGTTTGTTGTTATGACTACAGACCCGAAAAATTCGCGGGTTCAATGACCTCCAGGATAGACTCCAATATCCTCTACACACTCGGGCAAATGCCAACTGTTCATTGGCTGCTGACTTGTGAGTCGTCTCGACTGGGTGGCCTGTTGATTCGACACTTCTATGAGTGAGGGTCTCTAATTGGCCCTCAGTCCTCCAGATTAACAGTGAACCAATGACAGAAGCAGCACTAAGGTATAATTTTTTGAATTTTAGCATAACACGAAATGAACCCGCGAATTTTCCGGGTCTCTAGTGATGAGTAACTCGCAGGTGGGTAGCTAGTTTTGTTGCTCTTTAAGGCGGCTCAGTCCCTTCTATCATGAAATTTTTGACGTGATTACGTCTTTAAAATTGCTTCCATAGTAGGAGGCAATTCAAAAAACGAATGATTACATAATCGGGTGATACAGTTTGGTGTTGCAGCTACATATCTCTCATCTCCATCCAAAATTTAAATACACCACTGGATAGCTAAAGGAAAAATAATTCCTTACGCTAAGTGAGGACTATGACGCATTGTGCGCGGTGGTGGGGGAAGCGCCGCCATTTTGAGGTTATTATTCTGCGTCTCGAGATTTCCATTTAGTATAACGTATAAGCTACGACGTTCGTTTAAGTTTCAATCGCCAGCTCTCGTCAAAATCTATCAATTACATATATAAAATGTTAGTGTAAGATAGGTACAGTGAATATATATGGTGTTAAAATAAAAAAATAGCGTCCATGACTTGGTCACACCCCATTTTATTTTCTTATTTAATTTGTGAGTATAGTGTTTAAAATCGAAACCCATCACGAAAAGAATAAGACCGGTTTTATAAACTTCGCAACACGCTGAACAAGCATTTTGAACTTCGCCCTCTTTGTCTTGCGTCTTTGCCTTCCATATTTGAATTTTCCGAAAACTTAACAACGGCGCAGATGTTACGTGCATAGAAGACCACTATTTTCTTTTTAATTACTTACTTGAAGTTTTCACTGCGAAATAAAATAACTCTCATAAATCAAATTATTGACGATTTCATATTGCTTCACGATCAACGTGAATCAAGAAAAGATTCCCAGGGAATAAATTCGTTTTCTGCTGTTTTATAATTTCAAGTCGTAGGGCTGGTGACATTATTGATGACGCTGTGTGCTGTGTCCAGTGCTTTCCTTGCGTTGGTCGCGTGTTGCGTTGTGGCGTCGCGTTCCGTTCCTTGCGTGGTTCACAAACACTGCCTAGTAATGCAACTGTTGACCTGTTGTGTAACTGTCATCTCAGTTAATTCATTATTTTTTTTTTTGATTTCACATGAGGCATAACGGATTTATATAAAATATGTCTAATGTATTAGCTAATGCTCGGCATGCGTTGCATTGCCTCAATCATTTTTTTGTTTTTGTAATTGGTTTGAAGTAGGTCCACATATACAAAGCATTCCGCTATCTCTCTAAATATCTAATCTCTATCTCTTTATGTTTATCTGTATCTCCCACTATATCTCCCACTCTCCTCTATATACCTATATGTATATATCCCTATATGTTACTTTATTGCAATGAAAATTTCTAAAAATCTATAATTTTACCTGTCTGTATTTTTATCTATCTTTTTACCTGTCACAGGTGTGACAAATGTATGTAAAAACAATAGCGTATTCGAATGCAACTTTCTGCCAAAAATTTAAAGCAATCGCGGTGAAAAACTTTCGGAGATTTATGATTGTGAACGAACGAACACTTACGCACACGCGCACACATGTACGCACACACACATTTAATGGGCGCGTGGCCACCACGCACCTTAGAAACGAAACCTCACAGGTAGAGAAATAAGAATATCTAATAATATTTTCAAATATGCGAGTGTGAAAGTGTGCGAGTGTGCTGTAATGCCATCATGGCCTCCTCCTCCTGCCCGATTTTACGCTCTAAAGACCGGCTGTGAAGGAGTATCGCTTTAAAGATATCTGTTATTTCATGTTAAGGGCTCCGCCTACCCGGGCACACACGCGGTGCGCAGAGCTTCAGGAAAAACAACGCGATTTGAAAACTACTCAAGATATCCGAGTGGAGTCTGCTTACGAAAAGCATTTAAGAGTTCGCTGAGGACCGAAAAGTACTTTTGATTTTGGATGAAGTTTTTAAAGTATATTTTTAGAAGAGTTAAAATGGCTAAAACGCATGTTTTCAGAGTAATTGTTAGGCGTAAAACATCCGGTACAGATTCTTAAAAGCACTTAAGGGACTTGCATTACACCCGTATCTTCATTTTTATACTACATAACGTTACGGTCACCGCTCAAATTTCACAGTTATCCTGTGACGACGAGAAGACTGCTCAGAGCCTTGCGCTTAGAGGCTACACCGCGCTAGAAGCACCAGCGAGCGTCGTGCTTATCAACCCGCCTCACTAACACAGATACACCCCTGACGATGCGGGCCCCTTAAGTTTAATTCTCAACATATTTTTATCCGTGGAGCAACTTACGAAGGGACGAACGCATAAAAACGCCCAGACGCGCCTGGTGACGCAATTCGCCGTTCGGCCCCCCTCCCTCCTCCTCCTTCTATTCTCCTGTCGAGAACCCCAGCTGTCCGAGCATTTCACAGACGAGAGAGCCACATCCGAAGTTCCCCGAAGTTCATGCTCGCTTTTTTTTCCCCCGTTCTATCTCATTGTATAAACCAGTGTGGCATTAAATTTTTCCTGTCGATTAGGATAGGTTAGCTACATTGTAAATACTTTAAAACATTGTGGATGGTTGGTTATATTAGGTAAGTATAGCTACATTAAAAATACTGTAAAATCATTTTATGGTTGCTTAGAAAATAACTTTTTAATAATCCAGGGCTAGGAAACCGTTTACATGATTTCACAGTATCTTTAATGTAGCTATCCTAACCAAATAAACCGTCCACAATGTTTTAAAGTATTTATAATGTGGCTAACCTAACCTAATTGACCATTGGTTATCATGAGTTACAATGAACAAAAAAAAAAAACTCCGAAGATGCACGATCGGGAGTTTGGCTCTCTCGTCTGTGAAAAGAAGGCATCCCGTCCCAGGGTTCCAACGCTCCTTGAAAGTCCTTGAAAAGTGCTTGAAATGGTTTGAAGTAATCAAGGGCCCTTAAAAGTGCTTGATAAAACATTTAGGTGCTTAAAAGTGCTTGATAAAATTTACACTGTTTGTAAGAGTTATAATTACGTTGTATTTATTTAGAACAAGTTAAAAGTGGGGCACAGAAATTTAATTTTACGATATTTATGGTATGTTCAAATAAATTTTACATAGATTAATGCCCCGTTTTTCGACGGCATACGATAAGATATCTTCTATGTACTATTTTTATCGGCAGTTATGCTGTCATCAATGTTTTTGTTCTGATAAAAGTTCGGTATAATGTTAAACTCAGCCAGTTTGTAATGTTACTGTTCCTCCGATAAGCTTTTATCTTTCTGTTTGTAAGTAATAGACAGAAAAAAAAAAAACAATTCTGCACGTGTTCAAAATATACGTACTAAAATTATTTCATAATATTTCAGTCCTTGAAATTTTTGAAAAAGTCCTTGAATGTGCTTGAAAAGTGCTTGAATTTTTTTTTTTTTTTAGCTAAAAGGAGTGGGAACCATGGGTCCGAGCAGCCACGCGCCGTTGCCGCCGGTGATTCGAGCGCTGGCCTGTCACGTGGTGTGGGCGGGGGGGAGGAGGGGTGAGGGTAATGAACCTCCCTGTCGAACTTTTGTCCCCTGCCCCCCACCCCTCTGCTCCGTGGTCTCTTCCTGAAATTGAATTTAACTGTGGGGCTGCTTCTGAGCCCTTGGAAAAGGGGGGGGGGGGGGGGGGGGGGGGTTTGTTGCCGCGAGGGAACGAAGGGCTTCGAGCGCTGGAGTAGGAACTTTGTGCAGTTTTTATTTTATTTTGTAGGGAGAACATTAAAAACTAATGCCGTAGCAAGGATTTCATTGGTTTGTATTTTATTTCATAATGAGTGCTACTCCTACTTCAGCATATTGTATAATTCCTTTTTTGGTGACTTTTGTTTTCAAAAATTTTTTCAAAAAATCGTGACTTTGACGGTGTTAAAAAATACACAATAAGAATATTTTTTGTAATTAATTTCATTATGAATGCTACTTCTTCTTCAGCATTTTGTTATGATTCCTTTGGCGACTTTTGTTTTCAAAGTTTTTCAAACAATTACGACTTCGACGGTGTTAAAAATACACAATAAGAATACCAACGATATCGCGGTCAACTATTTCATAGTTGTTTTAGTAAAACTGTTCATAGTTTACGTGAAAACAACTGTATCACTACAAAATAACGTTCGCAGTAATACTGGGTTGGAATCTTATCCGGGCATTTGTGCTCTGTGCTGTCCCAGTACCTCCCAATAGTTAAAGTTATTTGTAAACCGTTCCCCTAATAGCTTTCCAGTATTAACGGCGCACATTAATAACCATAATACAACAATATAAAGTCAAATTTTTGAATATTCTATTATATTTTTAATGGTTTAAAATAAATTATGCTTGAATGAAACATAATTTAAAGTATAAAATTATACGCCAATTTTCCGTAATAAATACTTAATGTTATCTCAATAAACGTATTTTATATATGTAAAAAATAACCATAGCTGTGTGTTGTGCAAAATTACAATATCTTTCTTGTAATGTTACAAATTATTTCTTGGCAAATGGTTTCCAAAGGAATATATTTTTTAAAAGTACAGTAATTTTTTTTTCTGTATGTGAATGGTGGTGAGACACACGTCGTCATTTACAATTATTAAACGTATATATAGTACCTAGTAGATGGACGCAGAATGTATTTGAGTGCACTAGTGCTGAGTTACTACTCGGACATATCAACTCCACCTGCGAACCTACATGTCATACGTCATCTTTTATAATGGCGCGCGATCTGTATTCATCCGAGGGACTTATTACAACTCGACTATAAGTGACTCTATATAAATACTTTGCCACAAGACCAGGCCTTCAGTTGATCATCGTCCTTGAAGATGGGTGTAACGTGGCAAGCCGAAATATCGGGTACATCATTATTTCATCGGCCGTAGTCTTAAACAAAAGAAATAAAGGCCAAGAAATAGTTTAAAACTTTGTCCACGAATGTTTACGATCAAACGGATTTCTTGTGTGCTCTGTTCTAATTTTTGACGTGACAACGTCTAATAAATCGATGAACGCCAGCTGCACGCACGAAAAAGGATGACTCATTGTCCCGTTACGCACATAGTCCCGTTACGCTCATTGTACGCTTGCGCCGCATCTATCTCTCTTCCACTCGATTGGAACAACCATCGATTTGACTTTTTCGAGGCACATTAAACTTGAAACACTCCCATTCGTTTCCTACTTTTCCTATCATCGTCCTATCCTTAACAGAATAACACAGATTGGAAGAAGTTAAATAGCAAACATGTATAAAAGTTATAGTTAAAATAATCTGTTCGTTAAAGTAATAAACATATTTGAATTAATGAGTGCAAATAAAAGTAAATTTATCAATTAAATTGTAGATTTCATTTCACTCCTTCTTTGTATCCATACAAAATAGTGATAATTCAATAAAAATGATTCAATTTTATTCATGAAAGTATGCAATCATTTCATCAATGTTTTGTTATGACGTTGTCACGTTAATCTATCGTCCGTAAACAGACTTTACAGACAACCAATTTTTTTTATGTGATATTTTCTGCCTCACTGTCAACATTTAATTTGGACCACCCGTTGTCCCGTAACGTGAACATGGCATTATCGTTAGCGCGGGTTATGTTCAGAGACCCAGAATACGCTGATTCATGGGGGCAGGTGGTTTTCGCGGAATAATCTGATCGGTCATTAGACTGATATCGATTGTTTCCTTGTAATTGGCGGGTGTCCGCAAGAGAAACCTTTGCCCTGTTTAACCGGGCCAATTAGGACGTGTTGGCTTCCGCACTGGGTGGCTGTGATTGGTGTGCTGACAGTATACATGTAATAAACCCAGCCAACCACGAAACACACACAGCGATACAAAGTTTAAACACACAGTTGTTCTGGAAATCTTTTTGCGAAACGTACATGGTCCTACTATGTTTAGTTTGGTGTCAGGATAAAATTCATAATACTGTGTATACTGTATCCAATGTGCTTTTATGTTGGATGATTTCTTACTGCAGAAACGCCTCTTCTTTGGAGAGGGTCGATGTGATTCTGTCTCTCCACTGCTGGCTGGTAGAAGATTGGCCCGCAGTCGTAGAGGGGAGTGGCGGAACAATTGTGAACCAATCATCAGAGACCCGAAAGTTTCGCGAATTCTTTTGGCGTCAGGCCAAAATTCATAGCCTCAAGTTCTCTGTGCCAACGTCTGCCTTTGACATTGGCTGATTTCTGAGTGAGATCCTTGTTGTTTTCTTTAATCGGCGTTTCCTGATTCGCTTACTTCTCTTCTAGCTGGGAATCGTTGTCTCGCGGTCGTAGAGGGACTGGCAAAATTCGTGTTATTGTCCTGTGTCCAGGCTGTAATCCACAAATGTATGCATAATCAAGTCGAAGCCATGTGTTCATCATCAGCTGCCGCCGCTACAATTATTATTCTATCCGGGTCTCACATGATTCGATGGTCAGATATTTTCCTAGGTGTTCCTAGAGACGTTTACGTGCAAAAAATAAATGCATTCTATACTGTGGTTAAATTATACAGCAAGTTTTGCAGGTCTCTACAAACATCTACCGTCCAATCATGAACACGCGTGCAAGACTAGGAAGGTCTGCATTCTAGCTTTCGACTAAATATGAATGATCGAAAATTTCCGTACCTCTATACCTATGATAAAGGCAATGAATTATAAGGTATGCACGTTTTGCAGCCTTAGATAGCGACCGAAAGAATGCGCGAAATTTTCCGGGTTTCTAGTGATGATCTGTACATTTTCATTAAAACAACTGTATTGCTGCAAAATAGTGTTGGCAGCTATACTTGGTCGGAATCTTATCCGGGAATTTATGCCCTGTGTCGTCCCAGTGCCTCAAAAAAGATAAAGTTAATTTGTAAGCCTGTGAGCCGTTCCCTGAATAGCTTTCCAGTATTAATACCACAAAAATAAAGTCTAATCATTGAATATTCGATAATCTCTTCCACTTTACAAATTTAGTTTTGCTTGAATGAAAAATAAGTTAAAATATAAAATTATGCTCCAAATTTACGTAAGGAATACTCGGATGTTATCTCAAAAAAAAAAAAATATTGGTTGTCTGTAAAGTCGGTTTACGGACGATAGTTTAACGTGACAACGTCATAACAAAACATTGTGGAAATGATTGCATACTTTTATGAATAAAATTGAATCATTTTTATTGAATTATCACTATTTTGTATGGATACAAAGGAGGAGTGAAATGAAATCTACAATTTAATTGATAAATCTACTTTTATTTGCACTCATTAATTCAAATATGTTTATCACTTTAACGAACAGATTATTTTAACTATAACTTTTATACATCTTTGCTATTTAACTTCTTCCAATCTGTGTTATTCTGCTAAGGATAGGACGATGATAGGAAAAGTAGGAAACGAATGGGAGTGTTTCAAGTTTAATGTGCCTCGAAAAAGTCAAATCGATGGTTGTTCCAATCTAGTGGAAGAGAGATAGATGCGGCGCAAGCGTACAATGAGCGTAACGGGGACACAGCGTAACGGGACGATGTGCGTTACGGGACACTTTTTTTCGTGCGTGCAGCCGGCGTTCATAGATTTGTTAGACGTTTGTCACGTCAAAAACGTATTTCATGAATAGCCATGTGTTGTTCAGAGTTGCAGCGATGTTCCCGGCGGCTGGTTTTGCCAAAGGCGTCTCTCCCTGCGCAGGGTCGCGGATGCGGAGGCCAGCATGGTGTACGAAGTGACGAGGCTCCAGAGCAGCTGACCCGCCATGAGCGGCGGGGGAAGGTCCAGCCAGCATCCCCCCGAAGGGCTGGAGCCGGAGGTGAGAACCCCTTCCCCCCATCCACCCCTCCCCGCGGTCCGGCGTCGCCCGGCAACTCCGTACTTTCTTAATCGATACTTAGGGCTTTGAATATATATATATATATATATACTGTATAGAAGTCGCCAGCCCAGGTTAAAATTTCTAATACGGTTTGATATAGTTGGTCGATTCACCGCCGCAATCGCCACCATCTCTAGGGCCATCGACTTGTGGTGGTCCCTAGCGGACAAGTGTCGAATTCTTCAAACACCCCTTCCCCCTCCTGTTGAACGACCTCGAGCTGCAGTGAATGATGGTTGGGGGGTGCGGGGGAATGACAGCGGGTGACAGTGCTGCGCTCTAACGAGTAAATAACAAACTAAGACGATACAGGGCGTTACGGCAGCGCCCTGCAGCTGTGAAGTTCCCAAGCTGCTCATCATACGCTCCTGAAAAACGTAGAGTAAATCCTATCCACTCGCGACTTCTATACAGTATATATATTCAAAGCTTAGGGACAGGAAATTTTCGCGAAAAAATCTGAACGCCTACTAGACTGCAACAACCAGCGGTTTCTTCCTTGTTGATTGGCGGCCGTCTGCGAGAGAAGTCGTTGCCTTGTTTGCACGAGCCACTAAGGACGAGTTTGCTTCCACACTGAATTAGTGTGATTGGTTTTTTGTAACAATCGACATGCACCTCAAAGTAACTCACCCAATCACGAAACGCAGACGATGCTACAGTGTTTTAACTTCCAGCTACTCTCGGGATGTTTTCGCGAAATTTTCATGGCCCTATCGATACTTCAAACACACATTGACCGTTATCGTAAAGAATAATCCTAAATATAATAATTATTTAATATATATATATTTTTGATAAAACTTTTTTTAAACTAACCAAAATCTGGCGGTGTAAGTTCCGCGGGGTTACATTTTTTTTTTAAATTAAAGAAGAAAAAAACGAAGTTTGGGAACTATGCATTTAGCGGATTGATATCCACCCCGCACAGCGGAGGAACGCGTGGATATTTGATAGCCGCACGGGGGTGTCTATCGTCACATCGACCTCGGGGGTCGTTCTCCTCGACTGCACTATGTTGCACCAGACTGCCTTTAATTGAGTCAGAAAGCGAAAAAAAAAAAAAAAAAAATCACGCTCGCTTTTGTTTCGTTCCTTTGTCTTGTTCAGTTTTTTTTTTTTTAAATATCCTAAATTGATTTATGGTTATTTCATGTTACGTAATTAACGGTAAGTACCCAGATAAAAGTATCGATATTTTTACGAGTACGATAGTTTTCTTTTGAAACTTATGAGTAGGGTATCGATAATTTTCAATCGATACGGCGTCCCCACGCATGACGCGAGCTTCGGGAACGCGTGGGGTACGACCGGCCTCGCCGATGAAGGCCGCATTCGCTTTCATGCCATCAGCCGAGACCGGGAAGCCTTCATTTCACAGACGAGAGAGGCACACCCGAAGTTCCCCGAAGTTCATGCTCGCTTCCCCCCCCCCCCCCCCCCCGTAACTTTAATGTAGCTATCATAACCAAATCAACCGTCCACAATGTTTTAAAGTATTTATAATGTAGCTAACCTAACATAATTGACCATTAGTATCCTTTTATCAACACGTTTGCAATGAACAAAAAAAAAAACGAAGATGCACGATCGGGCGTTTGGCTCTCTAGTCTGTGAAAAGAAGGTTTCCCGCCGAGACCACCCATAGAACAAGGAGGGCGGCACAGAAGAAGTGCGACTATCACGGTGGAAACCGAGACTATGTTTTGCGCGACATGTACTGCTATCTGTTGGGTGGGCCCATAACTACCAACGAAAAACAAAACCTCAGGGCGAGTAAGTAATAAGTATATTATTTATTGTCTTCACTGGTTACATGGTTACAATGAACATAACAACAGCACAGAAAATGGCACGCCTCAACTATCTCAGTTTTTTCGTGCTTAAACTATTTAACAGTACAAGACAGGTTTATAAAAATAAAATAAAATATCTTCACTTAAATTTCCAGGAAAAATTAGAAAAAACACAGAGTTAATAAATAAGTCATTAAACAGAAAGTACAATTGCAAGTACAGTTGCATCAACTGCAAAAGAAACAAGATACCCTAAGAACAATAAAAATTAATTGGCATTGGTCGCCGTCTTGCTTTTAGAATTCATAAATGCACAAAAATGAGATGGGCCAAAGTTCGGCTCAATTGAAAATTAAGGAAAGAGAAAAGTAAGCATATAATTAATTATTTAAACATAATGAATGGTCTAAAAGCTAAGAGAAGAATACTAAAAACAATAATGCAAAATACAGTTAATGTAAAGCTAAAATGAAACTTAATTTATTGATCAGGGCGAGAGTAACTTAATACTTCACGACTAATTGCTTAGTAGAAAAGATTTAAACTCTGCAAAAAAAACTATTAATACCCTTTTGTAATTAAAAAAAAGCCATGTTCTATATAAATGAGTTGGAAATACAGTATTTCTGGTATGCCGCACCACAAAATGTTTGGCTACCAGAATGAAGGGAATTAATTTTTCACTGGTTTTGTTTTCCTGATAATAGCTGATGCATTTATTTTTCACAATCAAGGATGCTATGTTAATATATGTATTAATGAAAGATACTATCTGGTGGATGAGCCCAGAACTACTTCCAAAACTAGGTGTCAGTCTCTGCAATTAGAGTTTCTCCCCTGTGAGGTCTCCGACGAGCTAGAGGCTGCGCGAAAGTTGCTGAAGAATGATACCGTGTGGCGTCTGGGTTGGAGGCTAAACTTCTTGCAGGATGTGTTGCACGCCGCTATACAGTTTATCTTGTAAAGTTAACTCTTGACTTTGAGATTCAGAAAAATTTAACCGGTAAATTAAAGCCAAGTGTTCTTATGCCGATAACCAATCACACACAGATTTGTGTATGGGAAGTTGAATGGGACACATCGTGGTTTGGATTATGAGTAAGTTGTTCTTGAAATTTATCAAAAATGTTATTTGCCGAGATTTGATAACGAGACTGAGGTTTGAACACCGAAGGTATAATCAGTCCTTACTTTTTTTTTACTGTGTAATGATTTTTAAAGTAATGGACTAAAACATAAAGTCACTATAAAAGTTTTATTTTGTACCAAGGCCTTAAATTAGCTGGAATAGGACCCATTTCTAACCTACTACTTGTTAAAAAAAATGGTAGTTATCCAACTGCTATCTAAGTTGAAATTTGGCGAGAGTATTGAGCAGTAAAATTAATTTTAGTATAATTTTTGCTGTAATTCACAGTATAATATTTCAGGGCTCAATGTTTAAATAATTACTTTCATCAGCCAGAGCGACGCCGTTATCCTCGTTGCTGCTTTGAGAATAAAACGGAATGCCAACAATTAAGACACAACGTGCCGTGACGTTAATTACGTTTTCCCAGTGAAACTAAATCCACTCGGTGGAAAACAAAGACTTATTTTATTAGGCATTCAAGAACTTTGAAGAGAGAGGAAGAGTGTGAGAAAGAGAAACAGAAAAGGGGGAAATCTAAAAAGAATATAAAATCAAAAATTGTAAAGTAAAAAAATAAAAGGAGAATACGAGGAAACGAGGAATAGAGGAATAAGAGGAATAAGATGAAAAAAATAAGAAAGCTGAAAAGACAGCGACAGAAAGGAACATAGAGGGAAAGAGTGGTTAGGAGAGCGAAGGAAAGGAAATAGAGGGAAAATGAGGGAAGGAATATGAAATAGAGGGAAAAAGGAGAAATGGAAAGGAATTGAATGGTAAGAAAAGAAAAGAAAAGAAAAGAAATGAGCAACACAGAGAAAGAAAATTAATAAAAAATAGAGTAATGAAAGAATTATAGACTGTAACACACAAGCCTTTTAAATGTATTTGCAAGTAAAATGAATGCCAGGTTAAAAAAAAAAGTGTTATCACGAAAATTGTTGATATTTCCCTATTACTGAAACTAGTTGGAATACGACAGGCTGCATCACGGCTCCTATGATAAACGACTACAATCACACGCCGCCGTCACACTGGGGCGACGGGTAGAGGGAAAACCTGTGACGCAGACTTCTTGGGACTACGTTATTGCTCTAACTCTAATTCAAAGGGGGGACCTTGCCTTATCATCACTGGTTACGAGTTAATGAAGTCTAAGCTAGATTTATGTAGAAGCCAGTGGTGGATACGGTAATTTTTTTTCCGCGGGAAGGGATTAAAAATAATAATTTGTGTATCCAAAAAAAAACTTTACATTAACAAGGGGTTTGAAGAGTAAGATAATAGTTTTTAACGTGCATCGTTTCCTGTGTGGTTTAAAATGCATGTGTTGTAACAGCCAAAATACAGCTTTTACCGCTGATCTCGCTTGTTTTTTTTCCCCCTCCTATAGCCCCCATAAAACCCTCCTCCCTCCTTTACGGCCCCCATTACGTTGAGCCACGACGATCTTGCGGGTTCATTGGGTAACAGAATAGACTTGAAACACGTACACACATGTTTGGCCATTATGATAGGACTACAGCGTTCTTGTCACGCCACTGACGACTATGAGCCAGTTATACGAGGTGCGCACAAAATATATTTTTACAGCAGCAGATGCTGACACTACATTTATTTGAAGTAATAAGCCAGGTAGCCTGATCCGTTGAGATAGTGAGTGTCAAGTTTGAACAAGTTGTGACTTGTCAGTCTGCGTCCAGAGCCGGAAATTTAGCGGAATTCGAAGTCATAGATGTGATCAAACCATGTTTGGCTTTCCCATTGGTTTATTTTTTTTAGCGAGGAGATTTTTTATCCTTGTGAATTGGCACTACCTGATTAACCCTAGTTTGGGAATTCGTTGGCTCGCGGTCGTGGAGGGGCGTGTACAAACAACTGCGGTCCAATCATGGAACACAGTGCGAGAGTGCAAAGGTTTGCATGCCAACCCTGCGACCAATTGAACGCGCGAAATTTCCGCATCTGTAATCACGGATTTCGAACAACGCGTTTGCGAAACGGGGACCATAAAATTTGGTTCTGCTAGATGGGAAACGTTTTTTGACGTCCTTCCCCGACGTTGAGTAGCCTTTTTTTTTATGAGGTTTCTTTTTTCTTCTTCCAAAATTCCTGAATTTCCCATTAAACGGGAAGTGGGGAGGGGGGGGGGGGTGGCGGCTGCACCGCGCTTGCCGAGGTTCGAAGCAGGGACGCGGGGGGACGCCGCCCGCTGCGCAGGCGAGCCGGGGCGGCGCTATTGACCCGCGGGCGTCAAGGTCACTGGGTCACCGGCGCGCGCTCCACTGCGCAGGGTTCTCCATGCCCCCCACACACAGACAGACACAGAGAGACGCAGAGACACAGAGACACACAGAGACACACAGAGACATACAGAGACACACACACAGACACACACACACACGTGGCGGATGGATCTAGACTCTGCAGGGCCCTAGTGGTCCTTGCGAGGGCGGTTATAGAACACGCCTGCAAACAGGGGCGCAGATCTGTAGGACTGGCTGAAATCCACCAGTGAGGGAGAGGGGCGCCGCCAGGGATTTTTGCACTTGGGTTTCAAACGACACAGCTCATATCTGGATAAGGTGCTTGTATGTTTTGTACTGCCCATATTTCGACGTATAATGCGTGCAATAAGCAGAAAACTTTAAAGAATGCAGAACATTTTCCATACCTCAGTCCGTCGCATACAACACAGTCCCGATGCACCGGTCTCCTCACACGTAGCCCGTTTCTCGTCGCCCGCTGTCGCTCACCAAGGGGTCACTCGCCCTCTTCAAACCACTGCCTCTGAGGCTGGCGTCGCCGTTTTTATACCCCTCTGAAATGGTCTCGCACCCCTTTGAATTTTAGTGTTTTACACCCGAAGCTTCCAGAACAACGGCGTTCTAGTTGCGCCATTTCTAGCGGGCGGGGCTCTGGGAACGTGTCGAACCCTTCAGAGGCGCTGAGGAATAGTGGGAGCGGGGGGAGTAGCGAGGCGTTACGGTGATGGACCGCGCGCCCCACGGGCTGAATAGCTGGCCTGTCTTGTTGCCCCACGTTCACTACCCTCGTAACACCGCCCCCTCCACATCTCTTCCGGTGTATTCCCTCAAATGTACCGTTTTCATTCGTCCCCTCCTTACTATTTGAATGCAGTAAGGCTGTGGTCCTAGTTTTCATTATCCCCAGTAACCGACACACCTCCTGAAATATAGTCAATTTAAAAATTGCGGCCTTGGTCTGAGTGCAGCTCCGTCATTACCCCGAATCTGCAAATGAGGATAAACACTAGATAAACAGCGGATGGCTTTCTGGTTTTGGAAGAACCTAAGCCCCTGGTCACTTACTGAAATAATAAATGGCCACTAGGATACACCAGTTACCATCTGTAGTCGTGGGAAACAGCCCAGCAATGTCAGTGGCTACCCTCTCAAATGGGGCTCCAACATCGTAGGACCATTGTAGGTGGATCATATAGTTTCCTCCCTGGTACAAGGCCATGCAGGCTTCCTAATAACTCTTAAAACTAATACTTGTCATGTTCGCAACACATATGCACACAATGTACCGTACTCTGTGTAAATAATTTTTCTTGTGCAAAAATTTTTTTTAAGTTGCCAGTTGTGTTTAAAATGAAACATATTGGCTTCCAGCAGTGACATTGTCCTAGGAACTTTGTTGTATGTACTGAGTAGCATTGTAAACCACAGATGGGACACAGTCTGATCATTACTACCAGAATATTACAAAATTAAAATTCTGTAAATAAATAAAATTCCAAAACCATTTGTGGAGCTCTGCTGTGGATGTCTTCAATCCATTATGTTTAGTAAAAAAAAAAAAAAGTTACCAACCAAAATTTTAGTTGTAAATACATTTATCACAAGAACTGAATCTCAATTTCATGAACTCATTTTCTGCACTACATACCTACTTACTTTCCCATTTTTAAAATCACAAATATAAATATTAGAAGATGCAGTATTTGTCTTCATTCAGAAACTAAACCTGAAATATGTTTTATGGTTTATTAATTTAATGATTTTAAGCACTATCAAATATTTATTGTCATTCACCTAGTCACAATGAGTAATGTATTGTTACGATCGCGCTTGGCTGCAGTGCATGGCATCGCCGCACTCGTTCGGCCTGTCTGCGCCCCCTTCCACCCGCATCCTCTCCCTGGTATCTCGTGTCATACTATCTCGCTACATCCTGACCGTCGCAGCGCGCACCTGCCTCAGATCGGGTTACTTAAAAGAGGCCGCACTGCGGAATAAAATGACTCAGACGCCTTTATCGGCGTTCTTAGAGCAGCCACCGCGTCCTTCGAGGACTCACGATGCGTTTCTGGGCATTTCGACGGCGAAGGTCGCGCGATATCTCGGAGACATGCCCGATTGTTCTGGATGGGAACCCAAGGGCTATTTAAGGAGGTTGGGCCGACCTTCGAGTCAGTCAGTCAGTCGGTGACTGAGTGAGTTCTCCCGCGGCGGAGTTTCCGGGCGATAGTGCCGCAGGTGCGGCAGAGTGGCGAAGTCCTTGGACGAAGGTTCCAGGGCAGGGAGTGAGTAAGTTCAGTGGAGTCGGGAGTTTTCCCGCGGCGGAGTTTCCGGGCGATAGAGTCGCGGGCGCGGCGGAGTCAGTGAAGTTCCGAGTGAGGCGTCGTGTGGGATCTCGGCGAAGGGTGTGACGGCGGCGGCGGAGTGCGGCGACGGAGTCCCGCGGCGGAGACCCACGAGGGGTGCTGCGGTCAGAGTTGCGCCGGAAGTGCGGCCCAGCGAGGTGTGTGAAACGAGTGACTGGGGAATTGGCATTTCTTTAAGTGTAGTTAATTATTTGCCAATTTAGAAGATTATTTGTAAGTGACAAGTAGTGGTAATAAATAAAACTGTGTGTGTGAAATAAAATCTATTAATTGGGCTATCCTTTACGAACCCCCGCAGGTAAATCGTAACAGTATTGTGGTTATTGTCTTGCAAGACTGAATGATGAGACATGAGGGAAATGCGTGGTTGGGCAAGGAATACATGGACAATACAGTGAAACAGTGGGGGATTCAAAGGGGGATCACACGGGCTGTGGCTACCCCCCACTCATCATTCTTCTGGAATTCAGACAATCAATTTTTAAAGGGCTAAGTTAAAAGATTACTAAGTCAAAATATTCAGTAAGTCACCATATTATATAACTAACACAACTTATGTTCAGAAATCGTTTTTATGTCTCCTATGACTTCTGTGGGCAAGACCATTCTTTTGTGAATGGTTTCTAAATAAACCTTGGTTTAAACCTCACACCTTACAGTATTACTAACATGAATTTTCAATGTATGCAACTGATTATAAGATGAAAAATGTATTGACACTTGAAGACTATGTTTTAGTGATCACCTAAGATATGCTTTTTCTGAGTACGGAAACAGTTTATCACCTTTAAATCATTAAAAGTCCTTAAATTCCACTGGGAATTCTTAGAAATTCCTAATAAAGACTGATAGCGTGCAAGTAATGGATAAATACTAGTATGTATTATTAAATTTCTTTGTTTCCACTTGGCAGCAAACAACGATTTGCGCATGCACAATACAATTGATGAATTTTGGGCCACGTGTTTAGAAGATACGTTTAAAAAATATTGTTCTCGGTATGTATTTTATATTTCACCTCTAAACTAAAACAGGTGGTTTTTTTTACAGTATTACTTTTTATTTATAAAGTAGATATAATTAGTGATCAATATAAAATTTAGGGCTACAAATTTCTGTTAGGACACTATTCTTGAGTTAGATATGTGTGCCAGAGATAATTATGGACAATAGGGGGGTTATCTGTAATAAATGAACTAACCAACAAAGTTATTTTTTTTTTCATTAAATTTTTAACATTGTCATTTTCTTGAAGGGTTTAGGGTGTTTCTTAATTAATGATTGCACAAGAGGGGTACAGACCAATGCACCAGTGGCGTAGCCAGGATTTGTGTATGGGGGATGTTAAGAAGCGTGCCTTCCCCCCCCCCCCCCCACGTATTAAAGCGGGGGGTCGGGGGTCCTCCCCCGGGAAAATTTGGATTTTAAGGTGTAAAATAGTGCTATTTTAGCAGTTTTCGGTTCTTAAATTTAAATATTGTAATTGTAAAATTTTTATTAATTTTAATATGAAATTTGTTTGAGTGATGAATAAGAAATTAATTAAAGATTTGGTGCCAAGGGAGGGGGGGGGGGGGTTGAACCCCTAAACCCCCCCCCCCCCCCTGGCTACGCCCCTGCATGGCACGTATGCACTGGAGGACTGGCAGTGGACGGGCTCTCCTTGCTTGCAGAGGGAGCCGGTGAAGTTCGACATCCACTTGCGGGGCGCTCCGGATGAAGTGGTACAGCTCGTCCAGAACATCAAAGATGTGCGTATCGACGACATATGGATACTGTATGGAATCATGCACCCATGAAAGAATACCTTGCATATTTAATTATTCATTTGGTGGCGACATTTTTTTTTTTAGGAAATCAACCTTTTTTTTTTCATGGGGGAGGAAGGTCCGTGTTGCCATACAATAATAAACGAGGAAAAAAAAGAACAATTTTTTTTGAATAATAGTTTTTTTTATCATTAGTTAAAGATAAGATTTTCTGATTACAGCTCCTTGCTCCTTGTTCGGTTGAGGGGCATATTCCCCCCCTCCTCCTCTATAAGAATATTCTCTGGCTTTACGTCACACTGCTAAGCACAGAGAATTAAGGCTATGGACTGTTTCACTGTAGTACTGTTTCTACCTACAACATAAAGAAGTGAAATTCCAGTGGAATAAGATCCTAAGAGTCTCAGAAATTTTGAGAATTTGTTTTAGAATTTTAAAGTTGAATAATTGCAATATTAATAGCATTAAGTAGCCATAGAATTGAATTGAAACATGAACAATTTATATTCTGTAATTTTTGGTTCTCCATATTGGTACTTGCCAATAAATTAATTAAAAAAATTATGGATTTGGTTGTTAGTACTGTAATGCAAAATAATATACATCACATTCTTTGCATCATGTAAGTTCTTACTTAAAAAGTCAATTAGTTGAACAGAGTGTTTATTAAATATTAAATAATGAGCTAAAAGCCTTCCCCTTCTTTAAGAAGAATTTATGAATGTAATTTTTGCAGTATTGGGGCTGTATGGCCGTGCGTCTCCATGCAGGACTTGTAGCGAAGGGTTACACGGCGAGGTAATGAGACTTGACTGGCAGCGTTTGGGCGTTCCAAGGTGGCGGAGCAGTTCCTGTACCACTGGAGGACGTTCCCCATCGCCCTGCCCGCGCCGCTCAACGCCCCGGCGGCGGGCGGGGGGCCCCCGGACCCCTCGGAGGGGCCCAACGGGGGGGCGTCGCTGCCCCGGCGCGCCGCCAGGCCCCTTTACGTGCGCGACCTGTTCGTGGCGCCGTCCTTCGACGAGCTGGACGCCGTGGCGGTGGATGGCAAGGGCGAGCCGCGCCGCCTGCACTGCAAGCAGCTCGAGTGCGTGCGCGAGCGCGGGTGAGTCGGCCCCCGTCGTTTCGTTTGCCGCGCCGCAGCCGTGTTGGTAGGCAGGGGCGCAGCAACTGAAACCTTCAAGTGGGGGCAAACGGGGGCAAAGAAAGTGCTGTGTAATCAATTTTTAGATGATAAAACTGCTTAAATAGCACCATTTTTCCACCATGAAATACAAAATTTTCCCCGGGGGAGGACCTCCGGACCCCCCCCCCCCCCTTCCCCGCTTCGATAGAGGGGATCGATGATTCTTTATAAAAAGGTATATTGCCACCCCCTTTTTTGGAAATTTAGTTGTTGCGCCCCTGTTGGTAGGGGCGTGTATTTTCCACGAAAAGATTTTTTGAGACCAGCTGTCGTGTGAAAACACTTTGGCAACGTTTGCTCGGCTGCGTTTCTTTCAGGCACGTGTCCGCTGTCGCAAACGTTTTGCAGCCATTCTGCGCGGAAGAAAACTTGTCCCCCCGAGTGGTCTGGCCGGACAAGGCAATGGTTTCTCTTGCAGACGCCCGTCAATTACATGGACGAAACCGCTGGCACGGGCATACCTTATTGCAGTCTAATAATCTGTCAGATTGATTTTTTTGCAAAAAATGCCTTCACCTATATGTTAACATCACACATGCTATCTGCCATTTGTAAAAAGTAAAGGCACTGAAATTTCGCGGATTCTTTTGGTCATGATGTAGACTGCAAACATGCATGCCTTTGTAATTCTTTGATGATTGGATCACAATTCTCTCGACTTTCCCCACTACAATTGTGATCCAGTCACTTACCAGCCAACAGTAGAGAGACCGAATCACATTGACCCTCTCCAAAGGGGAGATTCTACAGTAATAAATCAGCCAGTATGAAAGCAAATGTGGGCAGAGTATTCATAGTACTGTGAATTTTAGCCTGACGCCAAATGAATCTGTGAAATTTCCAGGCCTCTATTAAAAAGTCATCCGAAAATTCATAATTAAAATTTTTACCTGGCTAATTGCATCATGGTCAGAAATTCATTTATTGTAATTTCTCCATAGTTGGGTTTAGAATACAACTTTACTTATATCGTCACATTTTCAAAATGATATTATCAAAAAATAAATAAATAGCGAGTGAAGCCATGTCTTCATGTCCACTTTTGAAACTGGTGGCTGAAAAAAAGTTGGAGTGTTTTCCTTAACTTATAAAGGATAAATACAGCATTATAGCAGCAGTTTTATACTTCCCACTGAGTAACATTTTCGTGTTGCTCGATGTATGCCCACATGTTGCTAGGCTCGTCGAAATGTGACTTAGTCATGTGGCGACAGGATACCGCAAGTAGATCCTGAGCAACAGGGCTCTCGAAAATGTTCAAAGAGTGTAAGCCAACCACAGTGCATTTCAGCTAATCTGAACGCCATTGAAATAAATATTTGACTGTGATTTCATTAGAGACGATAACACGTCACAGAACCGAGTTAACTGGAAATTAATTGATTATGGGTTGTTAATAAGGAATCATCATATGGGAACTGTGTAAAGCAGGAATCATGATGTGCGTCCTTTATAAAGATTGAAGTAAGCTGCAACCAATAAATTTTGATACCATAAATTTGGTAGGGAAATGAGCCAAGCAGTCATTTCTGCTGTTTTCCCAAAATGTAAATTCAACAAAATAGCATGGAAGTATGTGGTTCCTCTTGTTTGTGTTACGCAAATTAAAAAAATTTCTGTCTGATTTATAGAAAAATAACACCAAACTCTTTATGTTATTCTGTTTATGGACAGTATCATAATTTTACAAAATGTAGGTAACATAAAGAGCAAGGTATGGTTATCAATGCATTTACTGACTGCTGATTTGATCTCACTCCAAATAAATAAATAAATAAATAAATAAATAAATAACAAATAATAAAAATAATTGTATAAATAAAAAAGAAAATTTATGAACAAAAATCAATAAAAAAATATTAAATATTAAAAAAAGAAAAAAAACAATTAGGTTAAATGAAAATTCATATCTACAGTTAAAGAGTAATAAAGGAAAAAAGTGATACCTTGTGATTTATTAGGTTTTACATCAAAAATACATATTTAAATTACTCATATAAATAATTACAGAAATACACTGAACTTTGACTGGGACCTACTAGCTAATAGTAATCTAATTATTTTATTTATTTTTTATAACAATGACAATAATTTTTCAAATCCATCATTGAAATCTATTTTAGCAACATTGGTGCATATAGAAAGTCTGCAGGTCACAAAGGTCACAAAAAGTTATGGAAAAAGTAACAAAACTGAAGGACTGGTCATAAAAGCCACGAAACATGAATTTCCACCAGCTCTTTCTAACTTGCGTTTGGTTTTTTGACACTCCACTACAGCCACTACAGTTTATAGCTGTACATTAATTATAAATATGTATTTCAGGACTGTCTACTTAAATCTTGTGGAAGTTGTTTCCAAGAAGGTTTTAGCTTTCTGACATGAAATTTGACATGTTCCAACATATAGTACGTCTATTTCATATTATTTTTATTTTGCTTATTATATAAAAATGACCTGGTGATATAAAAAAAAGTGTAAGGTTATATGATGAAAAAAATTGAAAATATTGTTTCACCAGGTATTTATAGACAGCCTGATATAGGAGACACAATTTGACAATTCATCATTTAAGTAATGAAATGTATCAATAGTTGAAGTGATAATTTTGTTTTCACTTGCTTATACCAGTCTTCCTTTGAGGAAGGACAAAATTAATGTTCAACCATAGTGAATCTGGTTTTCAATGAAGCTGGTGATTAAACAGAATTTTTTATATGTATTGTGATGGTTGTAAAATTCTGTTAATGCACTTATAATACTCTTGAAGGGAGGATTGTAAGTCGCATGTTTATTCACAGAAGCCTCGGGCAATTTGGCCTCCAAAATGCCAAGTGCCAACTCAGTGCTCATGAACTGAAAATAAACAAGGCCTGCTGAGAGTTTCATAGTCCGCTAGATAAGATTCCTTCTTGAATATGATTGGGCTGACAAGTATTACAGAACAGATATTGGTTGTGATACTCTCATACTTAGTGTATCTTAAACACCTGAGACATGAACACAGTAGACAACCTTGTAAATTAAGATATTGTCAAGTATTGCCAGTAATTGGTTTCAAATTAATTAATTTTGTTTCTTTTATTGATATTATTTATATTAGTTAGTCGACATTATTTTAACAATGTTTTCATTTTATTTGCTTGAAAACAGCCTATAATAATTTGATATAATAACACAGAAGTTTACTTGTTCTTTCCAAAGTACTTTTTTGTTTAAAATACTCAGTACTTTCAAGATTCCAAATCTTTCACACACATTTGCTTATTTTTCTGTTCCTCAAACAGTCCAATGTTTATTTATTTAAATTCACTATGTATAGCTAGTTTGTATATTTTTTAAAGTTAAAATTTTGCTTTAAGGTATTTTTAAATTTATCCCTCTGTTTAATACTAATTGTGAGAAGAAATTGAGTGATTTACACTTCATTTTCATAATTTTTCTGGCGCCAACATGAATTACAGTTTCTTTTTTCCTGCTATTAATATTTAATATATATATATATTTATTTTTTTGTTCTCCTTCAATAGGCTCTGTTTATCTTCTCTGCGCTGATGTCTTGTTTGTTATTCTCTCTCTGTTGTCCTGCCGCCCTGCCTTACCTTCCAAAGCTTGCACAAGGATAAGTACGGGAAGCCGAAGAAACTGAGTGCCAATCAGTTGGAGAATATTCGCCGTTGGGGGTAGGTCCAGGTGTGGATGGTTTGCGCGTGCCATGCTCGGGACTCGGTCTCGTAGTTTGTGTCGACTCTCCGCGGCCCGAGTTGCAATGCCGTGACTCACCGAGCGCTGGCGTCAGCAGTAATCACGTGTTCAACAAATTGCGTCACACACATCAGTCAGGGTTGTTATTTAGCTGTTACCTCGAAATTTTTGTATACTCATTTATGATTTCTGTAGGAGTAAAATAAAAAAGTTTTTTCACCTCACGACTGATGGAAATTGGAAACGACACGCCAACGTTGACAGATTGTGAAAATGCGAGACCGAACCCGAAATTTGCACCCGCTCCTGTGATGTCAGCTGTCAGCTCTCAGTTCGTGCTTACCAGCGTTCCACTAACCGGTGGCATTTGTTGGGTTTTCTGTGTTGCATTTTTATTGCTTGTTTTGGTTCGTTGATTTCAGTAACCTTGGAATTTTTTTTCTTCTGTGAATATTTATAGGGTAAAATTGGTCTGAATGTTCTTGCATATTTAGTTAACAACACAATCCTTTGTTTTTAACTGCAGTTCTCAAGACTTGGAATGTTAATTTTTGTGAGGTGTTTTGCTTTTCACTTTTATGTTATCTCTCTCTGTCTTACTTTCTGATTCACTTGAGCAACACAAAACATTTGACAGTTAGTGCACTAGCTCTGCATGCATTTTTCCCCCATATTTTTTTTTTGTCTTCTCAAGAATTATTAATGTTTATTAATTATGCTCTTCTTAATTAATACTTGGCAATGACTGTAATGTTACATATTCTGTGTGTGTGAATATTAATGGGTGTTTGGTATCTGTTACAGAAAATGTATTAACAGTTTGAAAATGACTGTAAACATTAGCATTGTAGAAGTAGAAAACTGTTCTCATTATTACAGTCAAAGTTTTGTGACAAGCAATTGCAAATATTAAACTGACAGTATGAAATTAATTAATAATTATTTTTCAGGATTTTAAATATTTACCTAAAGCTTTAAAAAAGGGTTTTTACAAATTGATTGTGCATTATGAAATCAGTTGGTACAACTGGAAAGTTTACATAAAAAAAAATTGAATTTTTTTTAGAAACTGCTTGATTAATTCCAATTTTCAGATGCGCACACATCTTCATGAACATTTACTTTTAGGTGGGGTGATATATAAATATATATATTTAAGTATGCTTCTGTTTACTGTTGGAATGTGTTGTGTGTGTTGTTAATTTCTGGAACTAACAAATTGTGTAGTCTGTTTTTGCCATCAACTTGTTGAATGTGCATGCACATCATTATGACAATGCTTAGAGTGTTGAATTTTAAGTTTAAGCTGCGGAATAAGGAATGTTTAATATATACACTTATGTATTAATACTTTTAAGTGAGAGATTATAAGTGAATACTTGAACCTGTTTTGTGGGGATCGAACGTGAAAGTCACACTACACACTGAGTAGGAGACCACATAGGTAGTATGTAGTTGTAAAATAACAGCATAATCTTTGGTGGAAGGAAAGAAGGAAAGCATCATGGCACACCTTCTTTAAAATTTGTGTTTCTCCTACCAGTGAAATCTTTTTGCGATGATCAACTCCTAACTTGTGTATAACGTACCAAATTAAGAATTTATTTAATTTAAAGTCAAGATATGCATATATGGAAATAAAAATACACCACAAAGTTAAATAAAACTAGTACTTATTACAAAATTTTAAAACTAAATGAAATTAATTTGTAAAAAAAAATTTTCCACGTTAATTATGACAAACTCTCGACACATTCCGCTGAAGTTGTTGTATTGGCTGCCCACTTAATGTCATTATAAGGGTGCCTTGCTGCCTTATCTCAAATTGACTGTTAATTATTTTTACGTATTTTTTTTTTACGTAGTAACAATTGAAACAACTGTATGGCTCATTTCCCAGTGATGCACCCATTTTCCAATTTATGATAAACATTACTAGTCAGTATTTTGACCTTTCCCAGGGGAAAATAATTAAATGCACATTCATTTTCCTAACATTGTTCAAACTGAATTTATATGTTTGTAATAATCAATATTAATTTTAATTGTTATCACATTTTATTTAACTGCAAAGCCTCACACCATTAATCATGATTCTCTTGAGCAGTTTGATGCAGATATATTATCCCTAAAATAGTTAAGCATCTCCCAGTAGGAGTGTAGTGTGCATATCTGTGTGTATATTTCTCTCCGAACTTTCACGTGATAGCTGTTCTCGTAACTTTTGTAGTTGATCTTCAAGTATTGTGTATGCTAACACGGGATAACATGATTTTGTGTTTTTTTCTAGATTTTATGTAAAATAGTACATTATAAGCTGGCAATTAATAAAAAAATCACTCAATGATCTACGAAAAATTTCTGGCTGACAATCTGAAAAAATATCCCAACGTGAAATTAAAATCTTGGCTAAGACCCTAGCTCCCATCTTCAAGTCCTGAATGTGGCCCCATAATTATCAATAAAATGTTAAAAACTTAAACTAATTGCAAAGTATTTGTCGACGTCGAACATCAATATAGTTTTAACAGAAAGTGTGAAATGTAGCCAGCTATAAAACAGGAAACACTGTACTGTAATGAAAACAGACAGTAACCACAAGCTCTGAACAGACCAAAAAGGCCTGCAGCGCAGTAATGTGATATTGCAGCCTAGGTCAACAGCCGGAAAAACATCCGAATGCAAGCAGCTCCATTGGTGCCTGATTACAGAATGTGCCAAAACATAGAATGTCGGATTAAAGTAATTAAGAGTTGAGATCCCACCAGGGATGTTACAGTTCCATGTATAGTGAGTGAATGAATACGAAACTATGCTGTTTATCCTTTTGTTTCTTTCGGTAACATTCCTTAGGAACAAAAAGAAATTTACAAGAAAAATTTTTTACCCAAGTAATTATTTGACCAAATTGGCATGTAGTGATTCTGGCTAGTTACTTGTAGTTTTTTTTGGTGTTACCTTTGTGATGTTCCACATTAGTCGGGTCACCTCGCGAACCAAAGTCTTGAATACTTTACTGAAATCCATCGCTGCCACCACTGGGCCTGACAAGTGGTGGGTCCAAGGGGAAGGTGGGAAGCTTAAGGGGCTGAAACCTCCCCTGTTCCCGACAGGGCCATGGTGTCTGAGTGGTTTGATCACTCGCCTTCCACCAAGGCCATCCCGGTTCGGTTCCGAAGATTCTTTGCAGGTGGAAAAAAAACCTGGTGGGCATTGCCATGAGCAGGTGGTTTTTCTCGGCAATCCTGTTTCCTCCACAAATGCCTCACGTCAATGCTCCGTTATCATCTGACAACCCTTCATGGTCTCTTAAGGCTCTAGTTTCGACTTGACGTTACACAATATGTAGAGTCTCGATTAACTGGGCTTTCATTAACTGAGGTTATGGATTATCCAAGCCAATCTAAAGCGCCATTACCATTAAAACATTTGATTGAGAACCCTAGACTGTTGTCGAATGCCCAAAGGGAATAACCTCAAAGATGCCATTTACTGGTTGGGCAAATCATGGAGTGACTTGAAAGAATCTGCACTGAAGAAACGCTGGAAAAACATCACCCCAAAAAAATGATTCCATCTGACCAGCTAAAAACCAACACAATTTTGTTATTACATCCGTGTTTCCCGAGGTAGCCACAGTCCACATTAACTCGGTTAATCGCGACTCCGCCGTCGTTCATGGAATTCGTTGACCGCTCTCTGATTGTTAGACGTGCAGTGTACATGTGGACCCTCCCGGGAGGAGCCGGGGCTGCAGCGTCGCGTGTGGCGGCTGCGCAGGGAGTTCGAGGTGGACAGCCTGAACTTCCCCGGCCAGGTGCACCGGTGGCGGCTCAGCCAGCTGCTGCAGAAGGGCGTGGAGCGCAGCCGCGACGCGCTGCTCGACGACCTGGCGCGCGCCCTCCGCTTCCTGGTGGTCACGGCCAAGGGTCGGGTCGCCTCCCACTTCCTCAGCCTGCGGCACGCCGCGGGCGCCCTCCTGGCCGGCGTGCTCAAGCTCATGGGTCGGTGGCGTCTGAGGACGTTTCAGCGGTTCCCTTCCCCAAGTTCAATTTCAAACTGTACTTTTAGAACAGTCAGAATGTCGAAAACGCATGTTTTCAGAGTAATGCACTCAAGGTACTTCCAGTATGCCTCTATTTTAATTTCTTCCCGCCACATAATATTATGGCCACAGCTCAAATCTCATAGTTGTGCCAAGCATGACGAGAAGACTGCGCGCCAGTTCAGAGACGACACTGCTCTGTAACCACCAGCGCGCACCGCACTGATCGTCCCGCCTCACCAACACAGATACACCCCCCCCTCCCCTTCTAGCTCGGTACAGGGTCTACCCAGCAGGCACCATTTCCCCTCTCCTGATAATATCTTTGCCTCCTTTACCCTAGCACTCCGATTCAAGTTTTGCGGGAAAAAAATGGTGCTCCCGCTGCCGAGAGCCAAATTATTTTTCTGGAATGTAACGTAACAATTATAAACACACTGGAAGATGTTTTGGAGCAAACTATGACAACGTTTTGCTGAACATATAGCAAATAATTAATTGCTGGTGTAATTTTCCATGGAGAATATTTGGCTCCACCTATCAGCCCCTCTCAGATGTTAAGCTGGCCGTGATCTTGGCTCAGTCTCACACAGTTCTTTCATTATTTAATTTTTGGAACTTTTATTTGCGTAAGGACTGTTTGTGTTCATGTAGATTTATCGCAATAGATATTTGTCATTTGTTGTGAGGTAAGACAGCTATTGTAAATTTGCAGAAATAGCCCTTAGGTATATGATAATAATTGAAAGAAAATTAAATAACCAACTTGTGAGCAAATCAAGCCTTAACATTTCATTTACAACGAGGTCATTTCATATGAATAAATCCAACGACACAGTTTAAGAAAACTGAGGAATCAATCGGCCCTGTTCTGTAGTTAGAAATCATCCCAGCATTTGCCTCTGATCAATTCAGGAAACCACGGAGAAACAGAAATCAAAATGGCTTAGCCATGATTTAAACAAGTGAGTTTTGTAATTTGAGTCGTTTCATGGGTGTTATTCCAAGACACAAAAATAAGGGTGTAGGAGTTGAATATGCTACACCTGTAACCTAAACATATTTCAAGTGTACAATAGAACACGGCTAGTCCCCTAATTTTAGGGAACAGATGTTGTTGTCCTATCCTTTGCCATTCTGTTGCCCTAATTACGCGCATGCGCAGAACTCATGTTTTCGTTGATATCATCCAGATGGCAGACCTGCCATTAACTCGTATATATTCAATTTTGTGAATATCGGGGGATGTACCAAGTGCATTGGTGTGCAAATAAAACTCTATAATAGTGAAACCATCCTAGAATACATTTTATACACTTAAGTGGTCATAACAAGATATAATCGCAACTTAAAAAGTACTTTAAAAATTAGAAAGACTGTTCAATTGTTGTGCGTTGGTGCTGCTATCTCAAGGATTTTTGTCGTAATAATTGTATCAATGGGTGCCAAATGTCCGCAAGATTTCGTTTGAACCAGTTTCGAGCCCCGCACAGGGCACTGTTTATTAAAATGGTTGCTGTTTTGTTTCCTTACAGGGATTCAGTTTGGACACGTTCTGAAATACGGCCCCTCAGTTGTGTCCCAACAAGGCAGTGCTTATTCACTATCTTACCCAAACGTCTTGGAATACTGCGCTTACTAATGTAACACCTTGGCTCCATTTGGACGAGTCTTTCGTGATTGGGTGATTGGCGGTGAATTGTTTCCAGATTCTCTGGGCTGGATTTCCATACCAGCAGCATGAAATTCCCGCATTTCTGTGCACAAGCAACATTGAGTCTGTTGCATAATGAACTCTCTATTTTAAGTGAATAAAAAAAATCTATGCAATATAGTTAAAAAACACACTTGCAGTTTGTAAAAAAGTATATTTAAATATAGGTACCTACAATTTAAATATAAAGAATTGTTATTAAACTAAGGTAAAATATAATTTGTTTGATTATAATACTTTAAAGTGGAAATTATATTAAATAGTGAATAATCAAAGGAAATAGTGTACCACAATTGAAAGAATATATTTTGTCATACGGAAAAGGAAGTGAAGCTCTATCCGTACGTCGTACGTCATTTCCTATTTTGCTGTTTTTCTGCAGCAGGGTAGTAATTATAATTTTATGTCTTTAGGAGGCTATCATTCACTCTTAGCAGTTCTAGTGGTTCACCTGTTCTGTGATAGTGATTTAAACATTTTGTTTCCAACGGAGGTGATTTTTTAAAATTATATTATGTATGTCAGAATTGTTGCATTGTTGCATATGGCATGTGACAGATGGGTGAAGTGGTATTTGGTTTGTGCTCAAGGTATAAGTTGTGATAAAACATTTTGTCATCAAGGCTTGGTCTCACACACACACACACACACACACACACGTAGATTTTTTCCATTTTTACATTACTTTATCTTTCAGGGCTTTATCTAAAATTTTAACGTGCTACCTGCCTTGCATTTGTTATTCGGCCACAAATATGTTCAATATTAATGAACTTAGTCTAATATCATGGGTTTAATAGTTATCATTTAATAATTATCATTTTACATCTATGATATAAATATTTTTGCCAGAACAACTAATGCAAGGAAGGTATCGAATTTAAAAAAAATGATAGAAATAGTCCTTAACAAAAAGGAAAAAAGCAAAAAAAACATTGAGTGTAAGATTGAGCCTTAATTATGTTTCATTCCTGTTGGGTGACAATTCAGAGCTTTAAGAAAAGAGTGTGTTTATTTCTTTCTACAGTCTCTTTAAAGGGTAGATGGGTTGATCCCTCTATGACTATTTGAAACCCATTCTGTACATCTAGGCTGCTCGTTCGTATTCACAGACTTGTCGCGCTCATGTGGCAAGTGTGGGGGCTGCTTTTCCAACATCTGGCGGCTTGGATTTACAATCACTGAGTCATTGCGAAGGTGTTTTTAAAAGAATAAACTAACAGTCAAATTTTCAGTTTGTTTCATTTATATGCATCTGAAATGCATAGTTCTCTGCAGTTCAAACATCTGAAAATCCATAAAGTGTTTGATTTCCATAATGTTTTTTTCTTTCTTTTAGTTTTAATAAGCATTAATAGCATTAGCATTATTATATCAAGCATTATGAGCACAAGCATTATAAAGTCTTGTATACCAGAGAATCCTTTCAGGAAATGTTATTGTATAATCTCACAATGCAATTTCCCCCCCCCCCCCCCCCTACATCCCATAGATAACAGTATATCTACATCTGTGTGGCACTGAAATTAGTACATGTTACATTGATGTTATTAAAATAATTACTGATTTTGATTAAGTTCAATTTTTGCTACTTATATGGCTTACAATTCAACATAAAATTTGTTTTGTATATTAAAGTGAGCCTGCAATTCTGGAGGCTGATATGGGTGTGTGTTTTGGATATCATTTTACAGATATTGTCATCGGTATTCCGTCGCTTCAAGCTCACAACCTTGAAGCTAAAATAAGAGAAGAGAGGTGGCAGTACTTGGTAGCAGAGTTGGTGTGTCGGGTAAGTATATTTGCTATGGACATTGGAACAGTATCAGTCGTTGTCACTGTCAGGGATTTTGCGCCACTGCTAAGGGTACTTGATTCGGTTATGTGCTACAGTTAACTACATAAACATGTTTTGGACAGGTAATTATTATTATTATATTTTAATAATGTGGGAGACACTGGAATCGTTTTGAATTTATTTGGGTGGGCCTAATTTTCTTCTTTGTCCTGCCCTGAATGATAATTCTATCACTCTGGTAGAACAGCAAGATTTTCTTAATGCAAACTTCTTAATGGTAAAATGATACTGATTATATTACAATTATGACCATAGGATAGCAATACTCAAAATAAATTAATGTAAGCTTATTAATCTCACCCTATGGCAAGTGTGTTTGGTCGTGTGTATTTTGACGAGTTCCAAAGCCTTTTAGGAATTCTTTTCCAAATTTTTTCTTCGTAATCTGTTTTCTAGAGTACCAAACATTTCATAATATTTCAAGATTCTAATACACCAATTCCTCTTTTAGCACATCTTCAGATTGCACAAATTAACTTAGCGCAACGTTAATTTTACTACTCCAGACTTGAATAGCTTGTCTTGTAAATATCAGTTAGCACGAAATCAACACACGCAAAAAAAAAGTTGGGCATGTTGCCACAAAGTCTGCTTCAACTCGGTAAACAACAGCTGTACTATGGCATACAGTTAGCTATACAAGAGGGGAAGAGATGTGCGTGTAGGTCTGACTACGCTATTGGCTGTTGTACAAACATCAGCTAAGGCACGTTAAGTTGCGGCTATGGAGTGTAAAGGACCAAATGTTTTTACGTTCACACTTATTAGTTATTAGTAATGGGTAGGGGTAAGATTTTATGGTTTTATATTTAGGTCAATTTTGTTTTCAAAACAAGAGATTTCGTGTTGTTTTAATTTTTCTACATTTCATGTACATATTTAAAAAAAAATTCTCTTATTTAACAAACATGAAATTCAGATATTTCTTAGTGTTTACTTATTTCACCAAAATAGTCTCATTTTGACTGACACATGATTCACTCATAAAATAAAATCTTTAGTAAATATAATGTCTAGAACAGAACTACTCAGAAAAATGAATACAAAAATCAGCAATTTTTGTGCAATTGAAAATATGTGCCAACATCAATATGTTAAAAATGTTGTAAAAATGAGAGGTGCTAGATCAAACAATTTAATATCAGTTATTTCCAATCCATTTAGTTCATACATTTTGATACAGAATTCGTACTAAATAAATTACATTCAAAATTAAGTATGAAATTGTTGTAATTTGAGTTAAGTTTAGTCAAATTGCTCATTGTTTTCATGTTTTTAGTTCAGTTTTGGTGCCTAATAGTCTGTTAATTTGCATGTCAGTGTTATATGACATGCTTTACGGTGTTATTTCAGTTTTATCGCAATCCACCATGTAATATTGTTCCTAGTTATGGGGGGTTAATGTATTCAAGTCAGTAAAGTGTGTCAGCCCTTTGTCATTTATCCTTGGTGAGATTTTGATTTTATTGGCATCTTGGATACAAAAAAGAAGCTTTTGCAAAGCAAATTAATGCATAAAATTTTAGTAGAAATACAATCAGTAAATTTAGATATTGTGTCTGGTGCGATTTTGATTTTATTGGCATCTTGGAAACACAAAAAGCTTTTACACAGCAAATTAATAGAAAAGATTGAGTAGAAATACAACCAGTAAATTTAGATGATATCTTAGCCCCGTGTCATTTACCATTGCTGAGATTTTGATTTTATTGGTATCTTGGATACCCAGAAAGCTTTTGTAAAGCAAATTAATAAGTAAGATTGAGTAGAAATACAACCAGTAAATTTAGATAATGTGTCAGCCCTGTGTCATTTACTGTTGGTGAGATTTTGATTGTATTGGCATCTTTGATACCTGCAATAATAAGCTTTGTGGCGTGTGTCAGCCGGAGTTCGAGGAGTCCCTGGAGCTGCTGTGCGGGTTCGTGCGTCGCCAGCTGCGGCGCGCCACGACAGAGAAGTTCGAGGTGGAGCGCGAGGCGTCGCACCCGCCCGTGCCCGTCCCCTACCTGTTCCTGACGCCCAAGGGCGCGGAGCTGGACCTGCGGCTGTTCAACCGCGACGTCATGCGCCGGGCCGTGCCGCCCCTCGTGTCCATCCTGGAGCGGGAGACGCGCGGCTGGTTCCTGCACTTCCGCGAGCGCCTCATCTCCGAGCTGCGCGCCCAGAAGATGCCCGACGAGGAGATAGAGCAGGTTACTCGCTCGCCTCCTGCGATCCCTGGTTCCTCCACATTCCAATATACGCGAGAATATAAAATATTTAAACATAGTACATACTGTGAAACTATGTTTTTTTTTTTTTTACACTTCACAGGATTCAAAGAAAAATTTATTTAAAGTGAAGTAAAATAAAAAAAAGGAGGAAATATTTAGATCATAATCTTATGTTTATTGCTACACATAAAATGCTAGTATGAACTGTTTTGCTGAAAACAGATTGAACGTTGGTGTTACGCTCTTTTCATTAAAAATTTTTGTTGAATGAGCTCCTTTTGCTGTATATATCTGTAACAAATAATTCAGAAAACTATTTGATTTGAAGTGTCAAGAGAATGAATGTTAAGCTGTTCAGTTTGAACTGTGGGTGTTGGAATGCTGGCAGACGTGTGGTCAGGAAGCCGGTGCGTGTTCGGCAGGAGGTGAACCAGGCGGTGATGAAGGAGTACCTGCAGAGGGTGTACAGCAGCATACTGTCGCACCCCGACCTGCTGGCCCTGGGGGAGGGAGTCCCGCAGCTGCTGGTGCAGCAGGCGCAGTCGGTGGTGCTGATGCACAGGTGCGAGACTCCAGTCCGTGCCCTTCCCTGCCCTTCGTCCCCCGAGCCGGACAAGCAGGGACAAGGTTCCATGGCGAATTGCTGTAAAAACCGAACTAACAAAGCGTGTCAATGTACCATACACACAACACCGAAATGCAACTAAAAATCATGAAAATAATCAGCATTTATAAAAAAAAAAAAACACTAACTCAAATCACCAAAAAAAAAAAAAAAAAATCTTGTAATACAGTAAATTCAATAAATATAATTTAGTTAGTAGGAAATAAGTACCAAATTTTATGTACTAAAAATTGGAACAATTTTAATTTTTTTTTTGTTTCAACTGTTATTATTTATAACTACGTTTTACATTACGACGGTGTATTTTCGAAACACACAAATATTTGTCAATTTTTTTTTATTGTTTTAAATAATTATATGTGCGTATTAAAATTCTTATATTGTAAAAGTGCAATAAATATTAGTCAAAATAATTCATATGCCATATTTGTTTAATAATATGATTTAGTTATGAATTAACAGGATCCTTTAAATAAAAACAATTGAACCGAAATCACCTGCTTTCAAAAATGAATTTCGCATAAAAATAAAACCATATAATCTTGTTCCTACCAATTGGTGATTTTTCTGGATTATCGAATGTCATTGTAAGTTGTAACGGGAATAACAAAAGTGAAAATGTGAAATTCAACCCTCTTGAAAACTGCGAACATTATACGAGATGCTTTCCAAAAGTAATGAGAGTGATTTAAGTACCGTCCACTAAGCGCTGTGGTGGGTCCCATCGGGGTGGCGTGGAGGGGGAAGGGTCCTCTGGTAGAGATTCCGGCCACCCAACAGTAGCTTTGTGACCTTCAGTTGAGTGAGTTTCAGATACACGTGTGCATTCGAATTTCTGGTCGTCACAAGGCAAGATGCGCCCTGCCGTGCTACCCTGTCCATACACAAATTTTTGACTCAAAAAAATATACCAACACTTTTTGAAATGATTAAATGACCTACCTCCTATGATTTTTTATTATATAACTCAATGTACCCTCCTTTTACTCTCTTAGGGATGGAATTTTATAATTATATGCAGTCTATGTAACTCTCTGGCTCATAAACTATCAAATGCAAAAATCATGTAGATCCATTGTTGCGTGAAAGAAGTTCAAACAGACACACACTTTTGAATTTATAATATTAGTAGAGATTACTGGACTCTTTTACTTTAAAAATTTTAACAGAATAAGCATGACTAGTCAACCTGTGCGGAATTCCGCAGTGCGCACCAAATCGTTTTGTGTGGCATTCCATTCATTAAAAATTTGGGAGAAATAACATTTTGAAGATGAATAGAAAAAAGTAAATGGGTGTAGGTACAAAAGAAGACATGTAATTGAACACATCAGTACAAATAGCTGTTGCACATTTTTTTACAGAAGTATTTTATTCAAACATACCAATAATATACGTGTTTACAAAACCTCTTTAAATACAATGTTGGAAGTAATGTGATCATCTTTCACTTTTTGGTTGTACGTGTGTTCAATACTAACTGATGCTATGATAAATAAATGTAAGAGGTTATGTTTGTAGGTTATGTTTGTAATACAATATATCAACATTAATTTCAAAAGTAGGTACTTATTAATAAGAAAAGTCTGACATGCCAGAAGTTTTGGTTAAGTGGTTTTTTGGTGGAATATTTTGCTTAAGTTGAAGGATCCTCTAAGATTTCCTTATCATAAATTCTGTTTATTATGATGGAAGTGTAATTTAAAAAAGAAATATGTAAACACTGATGTTTTAAGTGGATATCCAATTCAACATTTATCGAATCCGATTTGATATCTATCGAAAAATCGTCGCATCCATTAAAGGACCTATACTTAGATGATTTTAAATCTCAAATTTAAGAGAAGCGGTACATTTTTAGATCGTGGGTCTATTTGTCCTCATTAGCCGGCATGATAAGCTTTAAAATGAGGGGTAAATCATGGGATTTGATAAAGGAATAAGGAATATCTCGCGGACCAACAGAAAAACAGGCTAGAGAAATAATATATGAGATAAAAAAATGTTCACTAAGTTACCCCGTCGTACTCTATACAAAAAAACCAAGTGTAATTGTTATGATGACTAACAATCCTTTTAAAATAGGACTTTAAATATGTTTACTTTTATCACTAATTATTAGATAATGTATTTTTCCAGAGCTGTAGAGAATCTTCAGAAGAAGCTAGCGAAGACCAAAGAAACACTTCAGCAGCGCATCGAGTACATGTATCCTGTGTTGTCACGGATCCGGCCGTGGATGAGGGACAAAATGAGGAACGCAGAGGTATGTACAGTTTCTGTGCTCTCTTTTTTTATTAAGTCATGTTTGACTGAAAACCATGAATTGATGAGTTGCTTAGCTCAGATTCCACCATGAAGAGTAAATTTATTCATTGCGAACCATTCATGTATGATGGATTGCGAACCATTCGTGTATGATAGAATGTTTAAAATTAAAGTGTTCTTTGTTAGTTTGTTTTATATTTTCTGATAGTCCGTTAAATTAATTAGTAATCACGTCCTTTTTTTTTTCCCCCACAATTTTATATGTATCTTTCAGAGTTATAGTACTACATATTTAAAACATAAAACTACCTAAATTGTTTTGTAGGACAATATTTAAAGTAAAAAAAACTTATAGGATCTGTTACAAAGAATCCAAAGAGAAATATTTGATTGCTATGCTAGGAACATAATTTTTTTTTATGATCAAGTGTCAGGTTAACTATTTGCTGAAAAGAGCATCATGAGTTTGATGCCTCCGGTCCATCATGGCCATTATGTTGTGCCCCCGTTCCAATCATTGTCATCCGTGCCACGAAGCAACAGTGAACCAACGGATCCAGAGGATGCGAGGTCGATAGGTGACCCTGCCACTAACCACTCTAGCGGTGAGAGGTGGGGTTGGCTGCGGGTGTATGATTGTGAGGCTAGCGCTTTTGTTCCCGGCACTTATCATCTCGTGTTCACACCCTTGTCTAGTTAGCAGAGCACTAAGGGTATACACCCCAGGGTTTTTGAATGTTTACTTACATATCAAGTTTATCTTTGTGTATTCATGTTCAAATTAACTGAATACAGAACCAATAAATTTACAAATATCTTTGGATAGTTTGTAAAAAGCAGTTTTCGTAAATAAAAAGAAAATTTTAACATTTTTAGCATTGTTAGTTACAAATACAAAACTTCAGTGATGTGTGGGCACTTGATGCAGTTAGGTTTAAGATCCACAGATTTAAGGTAAAACAAAGTGAGTTGGTGCACAGGGTGGAATTGCGCAATTGCCATACTTCTTTTGCTATCCAGAGTGTCCTCGTCGGGCAGCGACCCTGCCACTGTTGACGTCCAGACCCTGAGGTTATTTGCACACCTAGGACCAGCTATAATTTTTGAAACTAATCGTAGGGCCTGACACCTAAGAATTTATATTAAATGTGTTACAACAAATTTTTTAATAATGTAATTTTTGTCAAACAATATTTGGCACGTGCTGAAGAAACTAAATTAAGTCTTAAAAATGATAATACATATACATTTTGAATATAAGGTTAGTTTACCATGAACTAACATATAATTTTTTTTTGTTTTTTCTGTGTGAATATAATGGCTGCCAAACTGTCTACCAACAACTTATTTCTGCAAACAAAGACGGCAAATACAGTAAGTCCTCTATTTACGTCGTACCGATTTACGTCGTTTCGGATTAACGTCGCTAATGTTTGAGTACTCATGTTTCAATTTAAGTTGTCGCCGATTCACAATAACGTCGTTTACAATGACCGTAAATCTTTATTTTAACCAAAACACCATATATAATTCGTTTATAATTCTTTTTTTCCTTCGGTAGTTAATTTATGCTATGTAGCGTAAGCTACACGTTCACCGCCTTATCTTATCATAAATCATGAGGGACGCTTCCTGCTCTCCGCTGCTTTATATTTCAATCAATAAAGGTAATAAAGCAGCTGGTTAAATAACCATTCTATAAAGCTGAGAAGTACTAGTTGGACTTGTTTCCCACGCTTTCGGTTGTCATTTGCTGATAAAATTGCCCGTTGTCACGTCTGTATGCCAGCGCTTCCGGCCGACCTTGGGCCGTGGCCGGCCGGTGGCATGAAACATGGCTCATTTTGTGTCGTTTCTATTTACGTCGCGGTTTTCAGGAACGTAACCCCGACGTAAACCGAGGACTTACTGTACATGGACAGTATGCATGATAATGTTTATTGGTTGAGGGATTGTTCAAGCAGGCCTGCTAGTTGGCTGTCTGCAGTACAGACCATCAGGGCGGGGGGCTGGCGGCGAGGACGGCGTGAGTGACACCGGGATGCGCTCTTGTCTCTTCCAGAGCCGCTTCATCGAGGAGTGCCAGTGGAGCGCCCACGAGGAGGCACTGCTGCTGTGTGCCAGCCAGCACCTCGGCCAGACCGTGTACTTCCTCAACCGGGACCTCACCTTCATGCGAGAGGTAGTCGCGGGTTGAGGCGCTCGCACACACAAACCCTCCGGGACTTCCCCTGCCGAACCCTCGCCCACACACACAGCCTTCTGGATTTTTTCCAGAAGGTTTTTCAAGTTTCACTGTTGACTGGTGGTGGTGGTGGTGGTGGTGGTTTTCGATTGTTCTCATTCTCACTAGTTTGTCATCTTGGCACCAACGGATGATGATATTTTGGCGGCTGTCAGTTGCCTGATTGTGTTAAGAGCAAAAAGTGTGTATTGTATTTAGGAGTAGCTTTTGAAGAGAATCATGTACGTATTCATATGGCATGTTAGACTTCCTTGAGCTGAGAGTCGGAAAAAAAAAATCTGCTTTTTCAATGTTCCATGTTTATGTGATGTGGCAGTACTTGATACCAGAGTGGCGCTTTCACACCCTCCTTCCACCGATTCAACTACATGTATCAGTCACAGAAATCAGTGTCTGTACGCTGCTCTCTTGTGGTGCTTAATCTCACAGATTTCTAGGTCACAGTTTAGAGCAAGAGATTATCCATATTCATATTTGTCTGTAATAATGAGTCTGGGGGCACAGTGTTCGAGTGGTTCGATCGCTGTCCTCTTACTAGGGGAATTTGGTTTCGATTCCTGGCGGGATTGCAAGTGGAAAAGTGTTGTCAAAAGCTGGTTGGTTTTCTCAGGATGTGTACTCCCTGACTCTCCCATACATTCATGCCGTCAATGCTCCATTCTGTCATTTCACCCCATGTACATCTACGAGACTATAAACCCTGACTTATTCAGCTAATAATGATTCTAAACCTTGTGTAATCTCATGAACTTTCATTCTTGTACTTATTTGTCTTGGTATGTAATGTCAAACAATATTAGCTTCTGTGTCGCAAGCATAGAATGAAATGAAACTTTTCGCCAGTTCTTTCGAGCATTTTGTAGTCGTCGGTTGTACGGCGTGCTGATTGCTTAGCGTCATGTACTCGTGAGTAAATTTCAATGTTTAAGGCAGCATTAAAAAATTAAACATTTTTTTTCATGTGCATGTAAAAGTAAAGTTTGCACTGAGAAAAAAAAAAGTTGTATTATGGAAGGTGATAACCGGCTCGAACAGATTCAGTGGAACAGGCGAGTGAGCCCTGGGGAACCGGTGTAATAACGGGTGTCCCCCGCAGAGGGAGCCGGTGCTGCTGAAGGAGCTCCGCAAGGTGAAGACGCCGACCAGGAGCTTCCACTGGTCCACCCGCGTCTGGCTCCCCGGCAACTGGGTGGTGCGACGCAGCTTCCAGGGCGTGTCGGAGGTGATCCCCACCGTGCACAGCGCCACCGCCACCTCCATCACCACGCCGCGCTCCGACCCCAGCCAGGTGCGCGTCCGCGTCTCGTTTGTACCGTCGGTAACTGACTGAAGCTATGGCCGAATTCACTTTTTTTTTTTTTTTTTCGAGGACCAGATAATTTTTTTTTTTTTTTTTTTTTTTTAACTAGTCAGAGGATCAGACACACATGAACTAATAGTAAATGACTTACGACAATTTTTAAACTCTGTATTATTCTTTTGAGTTACCGATTAATACAATACATTGCATGTGATGAAACAAAAAAAAAATTCTCTTAAAAATATAATTTAAAAAATAAACATGATTAAATCAAAAGTAAAAATAAGAACCATGGAACAATGCAAAATATGCAAAAAAATACATAAAATATTTTTTTTAGTAGTTCTGTGAAAATAACATGGCTTCATGATAGTGTCTCCTGACAATTTATTCTACGTATGCAAACAAAAAAAATTTTTAATTAATTACAGCATACGTGATAATGTTTATTTGTTGAAATCTTACTTAAGCGGGTAGCACAAATCAATATTACTTATTACTGGTTTAGTATAATTAGAGTCAAACAAATATTTATGCAGAATATCAATGTAGAAAACTAAGAAAAAATAAAGTTGTGTGAAATAAATGTACCAAGAATTGTGATTTGCACAAAAATATTCTTTAAGAAAAGTTTCTTTCATGTTTTGCTGCTTCAGATTTTTTCATTATTAGCATTGAGCAAGAGCTCAAATTTATTTTATAATTATTATTTTTTAATTTACTCTGTTCTAGATATCAATTTTTAGCACACAAAGTTATAACATATGACATCAGCCAATTCATATTGGTATCAACCATAGTTTTTATGTCACGCTGGTTTGCATAGTGTTATGCTGATGGGACCTCCAAGTTTATACTGGTCCAAAACTACATTCCAGAAAATATAATGACTTGTATGAGGTTCAGACTATGGGAAAATTTCATCCGGATTATTACTGTCAAGCTAAATGATTGCACATTATATACACTTTTGAATATTGGCTAGTTACTATTTAATGACTGTTGAACTATAATATGCACATTGGTAATTTGCTTACAGATGTATTAAATTAACTTATACAGCAAGTCCTACATCTGATTCTATTTGATTGTACATTGGGACTTGTAGTTAAAAAATCTTATTCTTATTGACTTTAAAAGTGCTCACTTGAATGTTAACCAAATTGGTGTACGTAGTTAGAAGTAGGCGCTAATGTACTGTTTTCTGTGTGTTACTCTCAGCCAGTGTTTTTAGTGGAGAAAGAAGTGGTTCGTACGACGACCACCAGGTGGCCTATGTGGAGGTGGATCAACTACTGCCATCGCACGTGGAGCTGGACTTGGAATGCAATGTTCTTTTTTGGGGTGAGCGCTCACAAGACATCACTTTTAAATGCATACAGGCACCTGTACAGGGTTTTCGCTTTGGCTGCACAGCCCCAAAATTAAAAAGGCTGAATTTAATATGGTAATATTGAAGAGATGTCCCAATGTTTTCTTTAAAAAATATCAGTTGATTTATTTGTAGTTTTAAATTGTTTACTTTATTAAATAATTACTCTTTAAGGTAACCAATATTTTTAACAAATGGATACAAATTTCTATGCTATGTCCTATGTGAAGCTACATACTGCTGTGAAGGTAAGTTGTTGCAATAGTTTGGCATATTGCGTAAGAATGAGAGAGAGAGAGAGAGAGAGAGAGAGAGAGAGAGAGAGAGACAGAGCGAGAGAGAGCTACCGAGTGTGTGTGTGTGCGCGCGTGCATTTGCAATCAGGACCAACCAGGTCCAGCCCTTATTATTTCGATATAACATAGCTTCCTGAAATCACTCCCAGGTATTCTGGCATGCCATTGTGGATACAGTGCTGCCAACATCTAGGTACCCATGGGTAATCACACTTACACACATTTAGACATTGTTGGATTGTTCCGCTGCTGCTTGCGCAGGTGGTTATCCCGTGGTGCAGCCCGGCCAGCCTGCGCGCCCTGGTCTGCGTGGAGCCCTTCATGCCGGACCTGGAGCTGTCCCAGGTGAACGGCACGCTGTTCCCCCGCAAGTCCTCGCTCACCCCCACGCTCTGCTCCCGGCTGCTGTCCCTGTGGAGGCACATCTCCAAGTCCAGGACGCACTTCGAGACCAAGCCTGACACCGGTGGGTCTGCACCGCTCGTCGCATGTCATCCTTTGGAACAGTGCTCGTCTCTGTGATTACTAGCAATTAGGGACAAGGTTGTGTGGTGAGTTGCGATAAAATCGAAGTAACATCAAAAAGCATTTCAAAACACAGCATAACACTGAAATACAAGTTAATACACCACATAGCATCAGATTGCAATTTACGTCATGCAATTAAGAAGGATTTAACTAAAACTTAATTCAAGTCATAAAAAAAATAATCTTTTAATGTTTGGAATTTAAGGAATGCCATTATTTATGAACAAAAAATCGTACCGAAGTGCGTGGATCAGAAAAATTAATTTTTTTTTTTTTATTGTGCATCTCTTATTGAATCGTTTTAAACCACATATGCTCGCTAATTTATTTTTATTGTTGTGAATGCATCTGTTTTAGACCATTTTATTAAAAATTATTTACTGAAAATTGCAGCTTAAAAATTTTACCTCTGTTTTTTGAAGTAAGTACATATTACAAAACAGATTTTATTAGAATAAAAACAATAATACTGAAATCCTCTGTTTTAAAAATGAAATTGGACTGATAATAAAACCATACAATCTTGTCTCTACTAATGATTTACCAATGTAATTGTTTTAGTATCTGTTTGTCGATATTCTCACGTTTCTAGGTTTCCAATATAATCATTTCCAACCAATACTTTAAAAAAAAAAAAAAAAAAAAAAATAATGCCCATGGAAATAATACAATTGATTTAATCTATTCAGAACTATCACCCATATTTTATATTTATCTGAAAGTTTTGTAGGCATCTTTTACTCAAATTTTTATTTAATTTAAAGCTATACTTGAATGTTGTGTTTGTTAATTAGTCAAAAGGCATAATGTGTATTGTGTTTTGCACAAATTTTATGTTGTAAAATATGTTTTTTTGTCATCTACCAAAAATTCTTTTAATAAAGAGTTTTATTAAGGGACTGATTATTAGTTATTACTTACAAATTTTGAATTTCTGGAGTCTTTTATGGAGATTATTTACAAAAGGTATTTATGTAATTGGTTTTATATCTGTTATTGGATTGTTTAAAGATCTATATCAGTAATTGGATCAGTATTTTTTTTTTTTTTTTGAGAACTGCAGGGGTATGAAAGTATATGCAAAATTTGTGAGAGAACATTGATTTTTGTTTGCCAGATTTTTATATTTTAATGCATTTTATAAAAATTAATTTTCCATGAGCTGCAGGTACAGTGGAACCTCATTATGAATTACCTTTTTTTTTTTTCCAAAGTATTTCTCACTTTAGAGTGTAATTTTTCAGATTCCTTCACTACGTATATATTTAGTTAGTTCTGTATAAAGTAATTACAGGAATAATTTCCTCACATGTTAGGCATCGACTGGAGCTTCGTCCCTTGTTAGCCTGGTAAGACTGCTTCTTCCCCAACCTTCGCCATCCTTTCCTGGAATTTGTATCGCTGCAGTACGTATATGTGATCCAACGGTGCACCACAACTCCGGAAGACACCCTGTCATGCAGTGCTGTGTACCTCTTTTAAGTAAACCAGTAATGTAATTGTAACTCTTTATTTTTATCCCTTGGGGTATGTGTTTTCAGCAGTCTGGCTTGAAGTTCCCTAATAAACATATTTTAATTAATTAGGAATACTTCACAAATACGGAGCCGAATGATCCCAAATGAACCAGAAGTTTGCATAAGTGGACCACATTTGAAGTATTATTAAACTACTACATGTTAATTAATAATGAGGTAATGAAAGGACTTGTCTCATTTATTTAAGTGTTTTGTAGGTTTTTTTTTAAATCACCCATGGACGAATTTGAATAAGCTAACAGATTTCTTGCTCGGCGCCGGGCTTCGTAGAGTACACTCTTGTCGCCCGGTCTGACATCATCACTGGCCGAGGTAGGACCCGCCAGCACTCATGGGACTTCATTTGTTTCCATCTCCGAGTTAATAATTCTGTTTTATATTTTAATTTATCGAAATCTCTTTTTTAATGTCCTCGAGACATGCCTCGGGCGGCAGAATGCTTAAAAAATTTGTTTTCACTCGTAACTGAGACTTTCAAATCTGTCTTCAATGTGACCACTAAGGTGGCTCGCACCTCACTTAAAACAATTTGTGCCACAGGACTTTGGAACAGTTTTTAATTGAGACGGGTACAAGGCCATGTTGTAATCTGCCAATGTGAATAAAAGCATGACAGAAACTGTGTTGCTTTGTGACCATGTGCCCACCAGTCGCAGGTACCAGGCGTGTGGGACGCCTTAAGTGCCCACCGTAACATTTTAGGTTATAGCGTGCCTGATGCTGAAATGGAGGTAATTTTTTAAGGAGGGTCTAAATCTCGCTCCCCAAATGCGATACGTTACACCCTTAAAAAAGTCTCCGCCGGGTCCGTGTGCCCTTAAACATACAGCAGTGCCTATTTAATAACTTTTCGCAACAAAACATAACCCTCTGAACTTACAAGTTATATTGATATTTCTCTGTACATACTTAAATTGGACCGTAGGCAGTGCCACTTAAGAAGTTTTGCTCGTGCTGTAGTTACTTGTACAATTGTGTTTTGTGCACTGACTCCTTTATCTTACCACAAAAAGTGTTATTAAAATATCCATGTAAAAATCTAAGCCTTATATAGAAAATTTTATGAATGAATTCTGTTCATGAGTGCTGATTGAGAGGAACAAGAGAGTTCATTGAAAATTCTTTAATCCTTCATTCCATGGTTCGCCTCATTCTGTAACCCAGCACCAATTGAGTTGTTAACATTTTTTGTTAAGCTTTTTTAGCTTGTTCAAAAATTTATGCTGTCAGATTTTATTTCAGTAGGTTTTTTTTTTCATAGCGGAATAAGTTTCACGAGTACATTTCTGTAATGATTTTTTTGAAGACAAACGCTCCTCTCTAATTTTTCTTTTTATATTTCAACTTATTTTGAATATCATTATACATTAGGTATTCCAAAAACTATATTGATTTATTGATGTTTGATGATCTGGCAAAATCACTTATCCGACATGACCATGGTCCCGAAGGTCAAATTACATTTTTCTTCTTTCATCTGATTGGTTAACCAGCATGCCAATAACTGACCGTACCTGGTAGACATGTTAAATTATTCTATTTAACTTGCGCGGAACCCAACGATGTGTCAAACGGAAATTATTAATTATTTATCATCAATTTCCTAACATCAGTGGTGTCCTGCCAGTATGAACGAATTGAAGAGTGTAAATTAACCTTACTAGAATCCAAACTGAACCTATTTTTTGGTGTAACTATTTTATCTGTGATAAATAATAGTAAGTGATATCTGTAACAAATGATAGTGTGTTATCATAGTATTGATGTATCGTTGACATAACAATCATAGAACATATTTGATTCACAGAATTAATAAGTCACACTATAGTATAAGTAAAATTATTTGCCAATATACGATAATTGGAATTCTTTCAGGGGTTTTATTTACTCATCAATCCAAGTGCAAAGTAATCATCAAGTTCCTAAAATGAATATTTAGGCCAACCTGTAAATCAGTTACTACTTTAAATCAAAACTAAATTTTATCTCTCTTTTTAAGTTTAGTTCAAGTGGAAAGTTACAGTAAGCAAAAATCAATTATATATGAGTGTGTGCCATTTAGTAATCAGACGGTGAGCAAACCTCTGAGTTTCGGTGAAAAACATACTACACCAGAATAAACATCCTACTCAATAGTTACTAACTCCAAAATGAATTCCAATCATGTACTACGTCTAAAACTAATACTGGGATCCCGGTATAATATACGATAAATTAAATTAGCCAAATTAGTATGTATGCAGAATAGGAGTTACAATTTTTGTTTAAATTTTAAATTCTTTAAGTCTCTTTGAATGAGTGATTGTTTATTTACGGGGATAGAAATCTTGAACGTAACGACGAAAGTTTATACAGCGACGGGACGGGACTGGGACAAACCAACCTCAGTTTCAGCAAACCACATCAGGGAAACTAGGCAATACTCGTTGACCACTGCACGGCGCGACCAACGGACAGCGACCTCCATCACTCTCGTTACTGGTAGAAACCGTACTTCTGGCACTCCTCTCGAACGGTCTCCTGGGGCTGGTCGTCGGACTGGCTCACGGATCGTCCTTCTCTGGATACTCCATCGTCGAGTTGAAATGGACTTCCACAACTTCCTTCAGTCAGTTGTTGTAGTAGAAGACAGAAGTAGATTCGGACATCAAACCTCCATTGGATTTGTTGATTATTCTCTCGCAGGTCAATTTTAGATTATCCTCAAAATTATAGATTCCTGGTAAGTTCTTTTCTACACGTCGATATCAGCAGCTCAGGACTCGTTGATAATAACTGGTAATTCTTCGTAAATAATTTTATATATATCCATTTCATTTCTTGCAAATATCAATAAATATTCTCTAATTTTCAGAAAGCCAGCTTGAAATATTTAATATCGTCATATTTCTTGTAGTAGATATTTTGAGAATCTCACTTAAAAAACCGTGCTTACTGACGAACATTCTAAAAAAACCTTTCCCTCTCTCCTGTTAATAACAACGCGATTCTCTAAATTTTGACAAAACATGAACTGTTTGTCCAGAAATTAAGTAATGAAAAAAAACAAACTCCTATTCTTTACAAATGCAGAGACAAAAATGAATTAAAATAAAATTTAAGGTTTATGACCAAAGATAAAATCATAATCATAGACAAAGAAAATATATTTCAAATAACACACAATTGCATAGAATAAGCGAACCATAATTTAAACTGATGAAAATGTTAAGCGTGAATAAAATAAATAAAAATATTTCTATAAAGTGTAGAAATTACCTTTATAAACTGTATTGCTTACTTCGAGAAACTTGTTTTTTTATATTTGTACTTTTAGCCAACCATTAGATGTGGTGTTGTGGAGCTAAGTGTGCTACATTAATTTACCCTCTTTATTTTTTACTTTCAAAAATAAATCAAACTGTTTTATTTTTTTCCTTGTGTACTGTAGGGTTCATCGGCAAGGGGTTCACGCGGCACGTGAACCGCGCGTGGAACTACTTGGTCAAGGGAGTCCTGGGAACTCTTGGCATCGTGATCGTGTTCCCGGTCGTGTGCGTTGTGGCTAGCATCTGCAGCCTGCTTGTCGCCCTCACTGCCTTCTTGTGGTGGGTGGGAGACACTTCGTTGTGCCTCTTCAGTGCACCGACTTTATAAAGAAACAGACACGCGAGCGAGTCTTTCAGTACTCTGTAACGAGTTAATTCCTGAGTTTTCATGCCGCAAGTACACTTACAAAACGAAATTTGGACGCAAAATTTTAAGTAGAATTCTTTAAAATAATGCTGAGCATGATAAATATTTATGCAAATTGTGTTTTCAATTACATTTTTTGACGTGAATCACTCGTCACTATAATTCATTGCTGCAGCAGCGACATGGACTATCGAATCATTCCATTTGCATAGCTAAATTTTAAATGATTAATGAAAGGGCTCCAATAATTTTGAAAAAAAAAAAAAAAATTTAAAAATTATAAACTCTGGCTTTGGACTAGATTTTGGACAAGGAATTTTGTTAAAATACTGCCCATCTTTTAAAATTCAGTAAAACAGTTAATACTTTAAAGTTTTTCTTTAGCTTCATGAAAATTGGTTCGCGCTATTCACCACAGATTGCATCACCATGGTTACAGATTTCCGTTCCATGTGATTTGCATTCTATTCAAAAAATTACTCCTACCATGGTGCATTATGGTCAATAGACCTCAAAACCATTGCCAACTCAAAAGTGTGTGTGTGTCACAATTTTGTGTATTAATAATAGATGGTGACAAGGTTAAACTATGTCAACACCAGAAAAAAAATTCAAATCACTTAATTTATCTAAACCATGTACACTGCCAAAAACGTTATGAAGATTAAAATGTTCCAATAGCACCATTTTTTGTTTTTTAACATAAAATGTGTTATATACCATCATTTTAGTGTGTTAGGTACAACATTTCTAAAAAAAAAAATTAATTAATTAATGATGATGATTAATTTATATTTAACTTTCTCCTGAACTAAGCAACATTACAGAAGATTTTAGTTATTATTTTTTTTTCTCTCATCAATATAGAATTGTTTGGTATACATATGTATCTTCAGTGTCTTAATTTGAATTTTTTAACCAGTTTTGAGCAGGGAAAATGTGCTTGGTATGCACATGTTTTTGAATTTTTAATTTTGATGAAGAAGACATGTACTATTTTAATGATGATTGTTTTTTTTTTTAACACCGTAAAAATCTTAGCTCTGCCTGTTGGACTGCTCGGTATTCATGCCTCTGTTCCGGGGTTGGCAGGATGCCGGTGGTGACGCTCTGCCTGCACCTCTTCATGCTGCTGATCTGCGACCTGGACAGCCCGGACCCGTGCCGCAACAGGTACCTGATCGTGCTGGAGGCCGTCGTGTGGAACGTGGGCGTGCAGGGCTGCCTGCAGCCGGTGTGCGCCGTGCTCGTGGCGTGCCTGGTGTGCCCCCTCGTCTCCGTCACCATACTCACCGGTAGGTGCCGTCGTTCTCTTCCCTTCCCTTCCCCCGCGCGCGCGCCAGCTGCCTGCTGTGACTTTACGAGGAGCGTTCTCAGTCACTGGTAGTTTTCCATTAGGGCCGGCATTCCGACGACACGAAAATAAGTGTTCAGGTGCCGAATATGCTACACCTGTACCCTAACCATATTCCTGGTGCGCGATAGCGCACGGCCAGTCCTCTGTTTTTAAGGAACAAATTTATGTTTCCTATCCGAGACCTACCTGTTGCCCAAATTCTGCGCATGCATAGATCTCACTTTTCTGTTGATTTTGTCCAGAAGGCGGACCCGTGTGTAGCACCATTAACTCGTAGATATTGAATTTAGTGAATATCAGGGGACGTACCAAAAGTATTGGTGTGCCAAATGAAGGTTTTTGATAGCGAATCTATCCTGGAATACATTTTGTTCTCATTAATGGTCATAACAAGAAGTAATCACAACTTAAAAAAAAGTTCTTAAGAAAATTAGAATGACACCATTTAATTCGTGCGGTGGTGCTGCTATCTCTAGATTTTTTCCGTAACAATTTTATTGATTGTTGCCAAACGTCTGCTAGAATGCGTTGGAACCAGTCTATTCTCGCGCAGGGCACCGTTTATTAAAACTGCTGCTGATTTGATACATTTTGGACAGCCCTTGAGTTAGGTTACAGTTGTATCCCAACAAAGTAGTGCTTATTCGCTGCCTAAAGAAGTATAACTTAAAAAATAAAAGAACTAAAGACTATAAATGTTACTGTGGCCATAACTGTAAACATGATTTGTGTGTACCAAATACTTGTAATTTAATTAATTAACGTGCCATTTTAATCTTACCAGGGTCAACCCAAGTATCAAATAAAAAATCTGGAAACTCGACAGGACCCCTGCCCCCTGCCCCTCCTCCTCGACTGCCCTGCACGTGGGTCTCGCCCTTGCGAACGTGCTTCGCTAACGGCTCGCCCTCTGGTCCCACTGTTGTCAGTGGGGGTGCTGCGGTACTGGCTGCGACTGGTCTGGGACGCGGCGGTGTTCCACCTGGTGATCAAGAAGCGGGGCAGGATCCCGGCCAGCGACAGCTGCATGGTGAGGCGGATCGCGGGCCCAGGGCTGGCCTCCAACTACTTCTATCAGGTGAGACGTCAGGGCCCCTGCCTGCTGCAACCTGAATCAGTCGTTTAAAAGTAACCAAACTGTAGGAGTTGTCACGAAAGTAATGAAAAGTCCAGGGATAAGCAGTTACGGTGGTGGAAGTTACATAACTGTATATTATCATTTTAGGGAGAGAAAAAAACAAACAACAACCTTGTTTCTGTTTGTACAGATAAGGCCAGAGCAAGCATTGGCTGCATTTGAAGCGAAGATGGAGTTGGATGAACTGTCTGCATACCAACACGAAATGGAACAGATGATTTTGCAGCCACAAAAAGACTTCAGGTAGGATAGAAAGAAAAAAACTCACGGGAGTGTGGCCACCGCGTTCATTAGAAGTGAAATCTCACAGACTGGTCGTAGTTGTACGTCAGCTCACTATCAGTGCTGAAATTTGTGTTTTCAGCAAGTAACGTGGTAGCTAAAAAAGGGGTTGTCTGTAAAGTCGGTTTGTGGACAATATAATTTTACGTGATAACGTCATAAGAAAACATTGATGAAAAATTGCATACTTTTTCATTTTCAAATATTATTTACAGTTTTCGCAAATTTAATTTAAATAATTTGTTTAAATATAATCACGAACAATTAGTTATAGAAATAAACTGAAATCAAATCAATATCAATAAATTGTTACTTTTAAATGATAAATATTGAACAAATAAATCAAATTTTTTAAATTGCTGTTTTTAAAAAGCCTGCCGGTTCTTGCACACTCGGCTCAGGCGGAACATGACCATGAGTCATGCCTTTCCCTGCGTGCAACCGGCATCCATCGATTGATAAGACGTTATCACATCAAAAAATGATTCATAAATGCACAATTCAAGGAATAGTATTAAAGTAAAGTTATAGGTAGGGATGGTCGGGTACCCGAAATTTTGGGCAGTGTTTCGGGTATCAAGTATACCCGAAATTCCGGGCTGGTATTTCAGTGCCCGAAAATATCGGGCACCTTGGAAAACGGCAATACCGCACGGCGCAAGTAAACAAAGCTTCTTTTTTTGGAACGCGCGGCAGCTGCAGGAACATGCCACGCCGCCGCCGTCCCGGCACCAGCCGGTGAAGTGAGTGTGTGTGAGAGATAAGATAAAGAAGGTGCCCGGTGAGCAAGTGTGTTATTTTTTAGTTTAATGTTTAACTTTCATATCAGTGCGGTATAGTAAATAAATAAAAACAGTTCAGGTTTGTCAATGCAAACTTAAGTACGACTATTTTATGTTCAAAATTTATTTCATTAACTGATTTTGATGCCCGACCGAGATTGCCCGAGCCCGAAAATTTTGGACAATTACCCGCCCGAGCCCGCCCGAAGTCAAATTTCTCTGCCCGACCATGCCTAGTTATAGGTTATGTTTAAGTTAAAATATATTTTAACTTTCTAGTATTGTTAAGAGGCTACCAAATCATGTGTGTAATGTGCAATTGAATTAATGTATCAACAGCCACTAGGCCACGGTGTCTGTAGAAGTGCAAGTGGGACAATATGGTGCCAAATATTAAATATCAATTGGCGTTAAACCACTCCCTTCCTGATTGTAATACTGTACATAATGTTCTGAGCATTTAACTGGTGTTAATTACCGTATTTACCTGTGTATGGAAGTGCATATTTTATGTAGATTTTTATGGTTAAAAAAATGTACTGCAAACCATATGTGAATTTTGGTTTTAAAAAAAACAACATTGTACCGTGTGGGTTAATATGTGTGTAAATAACTAACCTATGTTGGTTTTTAATTAATATAACTTCACAAGTAAGTATAATTGTTTTTGTACTCGGGCCAGGAGCACAACTCTCAATTTTCGTGTGCATTCAAAAGTACGTGGTAACACATCTCGCATGTACTTAATATATTTTTGTTGGTTAGAAATAAAAAAATATATTTTTTTTCCCGTGATTCTTTGAAATTTTTACCCTCATAAAAAAATAGAATTAAACTAGACTTCAAAATATTATTTATGAGACATATATTTATAACTCTTAAAAGTAAATGTATTTTAGGCTTGATAGTAAGTTGAGTTACAGATTTTATTTAACGTCTTTAAAAAAAACTTTTTTTTTCCTTCCCGATGTCTTGATATTTCTGGTAGTTGAAATTATGCTCCTGCGGATTTGAATTTAAAAAAAATACACTTATTATATTTAGATTCTATGTAGTTTCAAAATTATTTACCTAGATATGTTTGCTATATCTAATATGGTACGTAATATGTTTTATGTTGCGTTGTTACACGTTTGCAAGCACAAAAGTAAGCTCATACAAATACACGTATATATGTACATATGTACATATGTACATACACTAAGTGGAGGTTGTAAATTGATCTTTTAAGTCGGGATGCCATGTGACCATGAAGCCTAACGTTTCCTTGCTGGTGAATACTTTCTGCCAAGATACCGAGGTGTAACTATACAGTGATTGTGAAAAAAACAAGCAAATTTTGTTGCTACAAAAATTTTGTTGTACGGAAATGCGTCCCAGACGCATATATCTACTACCAGACAGCAGTGCAGCCTGAAAACGGACGGCCGTGGCGTGCTTGCTGCCGCACGAGGTGCGATAAATAATCTGAATGAGCGGAAGTCCACAAGACTGGCTCCTGTGTTTCGGTGTCTGGCTCCCGAACGTTTAGAGGTTTTTGTAGAGGCCTCGTCCTGCCCCACCCGGGAAGGAACCGTCGTTTTCCCGTGTGTGCCGCAGCCAGTTTGTGGAAGCGTGTTTCGGGCCCTTCTCGGCCCAGCTGTCCAAGTCGGGGCCCTACCTGTCCCTGGAGAAGGAGGCGCAGGACCTCATCAGCGCCCTGCACGAGAAGCTGGAGCGACGCCGGCGGGACCTCCAGTCGGGGCTCGGCGTGGCGGTGCGCAGCAAGATAAAGCTCACCACGATCGAGCTGAAGGTACCCGAGACGAGCCTTGCGCTGCCTGCTCCACCAAAACTAATTATGCAGTACTCTTATTTGATCGGAGCTCAAAAACCTACTCTTAAAAATAACAAGTTTTTGTTTGTACTGAAAGTGTAGTGGAGTAGTTGCATACCACCTCGGGAAAAAATAAAAATTGAGATTTAACATATTCTTGGAAATTCGCCATTGCGGTTTTGCACTGTTTGTCGTGGGAACTGCAAAATAAATAAAAATGAATTCAACATAAACAAGCCTAAATCAGCTGACAAAATATAATATTTATTCCTTAAAATCTATTTTTAAAAGCTGGGGACGGCAGGGTCTTGCAGTGTTACAAACTGATGACGTACCGTTACCGCGTATCATACTGAAAGTAAAGATTGCTGTTTTGATGTGTACTTAATTAAGAATTCACTGAGTAAAGTATGTACAAAGATATGTCATTAAAAAGATTAAATTTAAAAGACAGAAAATATTTACTTTCCATAGAAGAACCCCTATTTTACCCATGAAAGTAACTAATGATATGTATATTTGTAGACTAAGTACAGAATTACGAAGAAAATTGCCTTAACAAAATTTGATTCTAAAATAAATTTAAGGGCCTTTGGTGGTTGAGATCACCAGTTCAGTTCCATGATTTCAGCTTGTAGGAAATGTGATGGTAATTTGTGTGATATGGTGGGTTTCCTTCATTCATATATTTTTTATTCATTCATCCATTATTCATTAATTAGTCATTAGTTATTCATTCATCATTTCATCCATTCATCCATCATTTACTATTCATTCATCATTTATTCATCCATTAATTCATCCATAATTCATCTACCATTCATTCACTTCATTAATTCATCCATAATTCGTCTACCATTCATTCATATTTCATTCATCATTCATTCAACATTAATTTATTATTATTCATCATTAATTGAAAGGAATTTTACTTTATTTCTGCTGTGCACTGCTTGTTTGATGGGTGCTGAGCAAGTCGGTTGGGTCAGTGCTGCCACCGCGCGCGTGTGCTCCAGATGTCGATCCAGCAGGCGGCACTCATGCTGGAGCGCTTCTACCCATCGCACGTCCTCCAGAGGCTGGCCCTGTCCGAGGAGGACTTCTGGGAGTCCAAGGGCCTGTCGGTGAACGACTGGGCCGGCCTGGCGGGCCTCATGTACGCCGACATCTTCAGCCTGGACTTCCTCACGCCCCTGGAGGAGGCCGACACCCGCTTCCGGCTGGAGGTGGGGCTCAGACCCCGTGGTGCACTCTGGCTTCGTGAATGTTGCGTGGTCAAATAGACAGTGGGCGAGAGAAATGATGTGCAACTTTTTTTTTTTTTTAATATCTAATGCTCTCAAGCTTTCAAGTGTTATTGGATTTATCGAATTGGTTTGAGGTGTTTGGATGAGCGAATTCGTACATCTTCTATCATTTAAATATATATATATATATATATATATATATATATATATATATATAGTCATATATATAATGTATAGAGTCATATAGTTGGGCTTGGTGGCGGAGGCAGATGTTCGACTAGCCCTTCAGCCCTTCCGCCTTGGATCCGCCTCTGGCTGGCATTTTACCAGTCCTCACCCTCATCCAGTAGCGATGGCCATTCATGCTTGCTTGTACTCTGCACATGGAGATTACAGAGGCCACACACCTTACTATTAAATATGACATTAAAAATTAATTAATTAAAAAAATTTTCATGCCAATGTCAGAAAAATATTTTAATTCAAAAGCCTATATTTTCAATTATAATTAAAACTAAGAAAAATATATATTATACTAAAAACTAATTATTAGGCTCCTAATCCTAATAGGCTTTTGAGTGCCAGCATAACAATCGGGGACCTAAACTGGCTGACACTATACATAGACACTATATCATTACCTCTGATAAATACATACATAAATGTACGAAATAATACATACTTATATAAGATGTACTATACACACCATATACACACAAATTTATACATATATATGGGAAGAAAATAAAACCGTAGTATTTAAAAAAAGTTTTGTTAGTAAATATTATGTAAATTTTGTTTTAACTATTATTGAAGTAAAGCTTGGTAAATATGTAGTGTACGGATTAGCGCCAAAAAAAATTGTACAAATATGAAATAACTTTCATTATATGCTCTTTTACGTCCTCTTTTCATAACCGTCTGCGGAGATACGAAATTCCAATTACTTTTGGAGATATAGAATTTTTAAATTTTAATTATCGTAAAAAAAATTTATAAAAATCTGAATTAACTTTTATTATATGCTCTTTAACGTCCTCTTTTCATTACAGCCTGCGGAGATAAGAAATTCCAATTACTTTTGGAGATATCGAATTTTTAAATTTTAATCACTATACCTGCACATTCACATGGCTACACCATTGTTTTTTGTTTACGAGTATCAATTGTTTTTTATATTGGATCATGTCACGTGATAGTTCGTGATAGGCCAATATTCAAATGAACCAATAGGCCGCCTCCAACTTAGGTGAGTTTTTAACGTTTCAAATTTTTATGCTTTAAAAAATTACGTTCGTTCCTACTGTTAATCCTTTGTTCCGGTTTGTTAGGTTAGGTCAGCTACATTATAAATACTTTAAACCTAAACAACCATTAAAATTAATTTTATTATTTTTAATGTCCGTTCAGTTTCAAAGTATTTATAATGTAGCTGACCTGACCTAATCTACCTTTGTCCTGTTTTGTTAGTTCAGATCAGTTACATTATAAATACTTAAAACTATACAACAAGTAAAATAAATTGATATTATTTTTAATTTCCGTTTAATTTGAAGTAGGGCTGTGCGAATGTGACTTTTTCAATGCAAATCAAATGTGAATCAAATAATTGCAAATATTTGCGAATAGCGAATAATTTGCGAATATTTTCTAATTAAGTTCTAAGTATAAATCTGAATAATTACAGTAAAAATTTGGCATATTATAAATTGTTGTTTAAAAGAGTAATGTTCTTTAGCTTTATATACATTTTTATTGCTCAAGTAACATGTAAATTTTTATGTCTCTTCTAATGTTTTAGTAATAAAACACAATCAGTGGTATAGAAATGTCTTCATCAAAAGCCAAGCCTACACCTTGCCATCAACATTACGTAAATTGCAGTGCAAAAAGACCAATTCCTTTACATGTTCTGGATCCAGGCATTGCCTCTTGGAAGTGACAATGTTCCCAGAAGCAGAAAAACAACGTTCTGAACTTCACTTATTCTTCTGAAAATTAAAAACGGCAAAAAAAGTTTATGAAAGTAAACAGATATTCGAATATCAGTTTTATTTTCCGCAATAAATAGTCAAGCGATTACCAATCGATATATCGAAGAAACTGCTCCTAAGCATGGTCAATACTCCGTTCTCAGAGTCTTTTGGAATCAAACGTGTCAAGGCAAAATAATTTTTAATGAATTTTGTTTATCGTGTCTTTTTAATTTTATCTAATTATTTACGTAACATTTTCGGTAGTTTAAAAAGCGATTGCGCTGGAGCAATTCTAGCAACACAATTCTCTGGCCATGAGCCGCTCTGCTGGCCATAACCACAAACGGACACGTTTTCTTTTTTGCTGTAGCCATGATGGCAGCTGTGTTTACTTTTCTATCGTTAAAAAAATTTCTCTAGATTTGTATTAGTAAAATTAATAGAATGGTGATCAAAGAGTATGTGTGCATTAGTTTTTAAAGGTTATTATTGAAAGCTGATGCGCTGGCATTGTTTAAAATAGTTTTACACTTTTATATGGCACATGGCTCACCCAAAAATTGTGCTAAGGACAACTGGATATAATAAATTAATTATGCTACACATCACGTAAAGTTTGTATTTAAATCGTAAGAATTTATGATAATTTTCACGCTACATTGTCTTTAACTGTTCTCAGCATGCCCATTTACCTAACCTAAAATTTGATGCAAGTAAAGGTCTGCTTACAGTTTTTATTTCTTCCATTAAGTCTCTCGGGAAAATGATTTCTCGAGGTTCGACATAATATTGTATCACACGTTTTGTCAAACAAAAGTCATATTTTAATACATTCGAAAACTTTCGAATATTTGAAATTTTCAAATACCTAATTTGGTTTTGAATTTGAATCGAATCAAATATTTGATTTGCACGAATATTTGCAATTTCGAATATTTGCACACCCCTAATTTGAAGTATTTACAATGTAACTAACCTTAGCTAATGGAAAATTTCTGTTTTTTTAGGCATTCACGTGCACACGGCAAAATATAAAATGGCAACGGTCCAATGATTACATAGGTCTTGTATTGCAAAATAAGAACGGTGATATCTCCAAAAGTAATTGGTATTTCTTATCTCCGCAGGCGGTTATGAAAAGAGGACGTAAAAGAGCATATAATGAAAGTTATTTCATATTTGTACGATTTTTTTTTGGCGCTAATCCGTACACTACATATTTACCTAAAGCTTTTTAAAAATAAAAAAAATAGACCCAAGACAGATATATGAACGAAAGATTTTAGACAGAGTGTGTGCACATGTGCTTGTTTCAGAAAATAGATACACCCTCTTTTATCGCATAATCGTCGCACGCGCATAATTGTCGCACCCTTATTTTAGGGCGTCAAAATTTGGATAAAAAAAACCTCTCGCGTAAACGTCGCATGATGTTTTTGGTTCCGCTATTAGATGTCGAGCGCTTTGTGTAAGTATCTTTTCCATATACATAAAACAATGTATTTTAAAGTGTATATAATATATTTATTCAGAAATTACTGCATACTTATTTAAATAACGGAAATATGAAGCTGTCTGATGTGTAAATTTTCTTTTAAAGACTTTTTAAACTTTATAATCTTCGTTGTTCGTCTGCGTCGCCGCAGTGTACTGCTTACAAAAATGTAGCCAGCGCTCGTTGCAATCATTATTGTTTGGTTATGTTGCTTCTCGTATAGAGCGCGCACACGTAGTCGAATATCGATATCACGCCGATTGCATGCAACGCGCGCTCTCTATGCGGAACCGAGTTAACTACATTTGATATCCGGCTCACTCGTGGTGTTTACTACGGTAGTTACGCGTTGTTCGGCTTGTATTTGGATCATGGATGTTGTTTTTCTATTTAAAGTTTGTTTTTCTATTTAAAGTTGAAGAAAGGTTTTTGTTGCATGACTTATCAAATTAAATTGTTTGGGGTGCTCTTTTATACTTCACTTTGTAAATAAACGTACTTTCCATGAATGGCTTTTGTTTTTATGAATATTGAATACTTTATCTAACAAAAAAAAATTTTCCTGCATAATCATCGCTCCCCTACTTTTCAAACTTGATTTTAGAATATAATGTGCCACGATTATGCGAGAAAACATGGTAGTAATCCTATGCAGTCTATGTATGCATCCAGTCTGTCCTTTGCATGCCTTGAATTTTATATTTGCTACCAGCGTGCCCGCATTCCTCCTTGTTTAACCAGCAGCGTAGAGAGCGCTGTTGAGACAGTCCCTGCATTTCCCGCGTAGATAGCGCTACCTGTTACGAATTTCATATTTCGTTCAGAGATTTGGCATGTTCCAAATAGCAGAATTGTTTGAAAAAATAGTAACACGCACAGTTTTTCTTTATGGTGTGAGTATCTTTAAACAGTGAGTAATATGTATTTAGTGTTAATTAAAATTATTCATTATTGATTGATCAATAATTATTATTGATATTGTTGTTTTAATCAAATTTCTAATAAATAAAAAAAAAGAACTAAAAGCAAAAAAAAAAAAAAATACAGTGTGTTATTTTGTTTCTAATCATTGTGTAAAATTTTATTTCAATATTTTAGGTAGTTTACCAAAAATTAACAGTTTAATTATTTGGTTAGGTTACTGAAATTTAAAATACTAAAGATATGTTTAAATGCTCAGGTTAGCCATGTTAAAAATATTGTAAACAACATGTGAATAGTTGCTTACGTACGTTTCATATTTTACTTACCATAACATTAGGTAGTTTAAATATTGAAGAAATAAACTCAAAAATTTAACTGATTTATGGCTATAATGTTTTCATTTTGAGCCCTTGAATACTTTTCTTATATCCTATTAATACTACAAGTTTTTTTTCTATCGCTCTGCCATTTTTTCCCTTACAATGTACCATGTTTTATTACATAATCGCCACATGCACATAAATGTCGCATAATGTTTTTGGTCCTGCTGTTAGATTCTGAGTGGTTTGTGTAGGTAGTTTTTCCAATATAAAACGCTGTATTTTTAAGTTGAAATACAATATTCAATATTCATTTGGATATTACTGCTTACTTGTTTAATTAACAGAAATACAAAGTTGTCTGATGTGTAAATTTTCTTTAAAGATATTTTCAAAAGTTTTAATCTTTATCTGTTCGTCTTCGTCACCACTGTGTATCACATATGAAAATGTTGCTATCGCTAGTTGGCATCATTCATGTTTGGTTATGTTGATTCCCATCGAATACGTATCGATATTGATAGCTCGCATGCAATGTGCACTCTCTGTCTAGTGCCAAGTTAACTAAATTTGATAGCTCGCACTCTTTCGTGGTAAGTGTGTACTACACACACAGTGTATGAGTTAGTTCTAGCTCACGCTCGTGTCACAGTTTTAGTTTTTCTATTTAAAGTTGAACAAAATGTTTTTGTTGCATGACTTGGTAATTAAATTTTTTTGGTGTGCTTTTGTATACTCAACTTTTTAAATAAACCTACTTTCCATGAGTAGGTTTTGTTTTTATGTAAACCTAGTGATGTTTGATAGTCTGGCATGGCCGTGGTCGTGAACGAGTCGGATCACAGACTCCTCGTCGCGGTGTGTTGTGACGGTATGGATCACCAGTGCCTTGCGTGTGCCTTCACAGCCTCACCAGCAGGTGGACCTGTCGCGCTACGTGGAACTGTTGGTCCACGGGGCGGAGCTGGGCGCGGGCGGTCCGGACCTGCTCGGGCCCGTGTACGCCCCCCGGGGCAACATCCAGGTGCACTCCCCGTACCTGGAGGTGTCCGCGTTCAACCCTCGCTCGCGGGCCACGGCGACCGGCCGCAAGCCGGACAAGAGAGGGTAGGTGTACCGGCGGATACTCCGTGATCACTTTCCGAGCAGGGGAGCATGTCGGGATTCCTTTCGAAGGGTGGCAAAAATAAACATTTGAAGCAGGCCTGTGCAAATTCTAGTTTTTTTGATCCAAAGTGAATATCAATTTCAATGTTTAAAATATTCCCGAAGTCGAATCAAATTGCGAATATTGTTCCCCACTTATTTTATAAAATACAGGATTGAAACAAAATCCTTTAAAAATTTTAATGTTTGAACTTATTACGTGATTAACCAGTGTGTGTAAATGGCTTGTTGAGTTACGGTGATACATTCACATGTTTCAGGGAGACGGGTGGTGGCAACCCAGGCAGTCGAGCCAGACGGAGAACCAACTCGGAGCCCAGCGTGGCGACGCTGTGGCAGCCCTGGAAGCGGCAGGCGCGGCCATACAACGCGGAGAAGCTCCTGATCCCCCTGCCCGTGCCTCACCCCGCCCACATCGCGGTCGCCATCCACAACCGCGACAGCGACGACCCGATACCCCTGGACTCGGAGCTGTGCCAGGACATCCTGCGGGCGGTGGAGGACGCGCACGACTCCTCGCAGGAGGGCGTGTCGCGGTTCCGGGGCGGGGCGACGGGGGGCAGCCTCGACGCGGGCGCCGGCGACCGGGAGGAGGAGGGGTTCCGCTGGAGGGGCACCGACTGGGGGGCCCGGCGGCGCAACAACTCGGAACTCGTGAGGGTGGACCTCGCGTCACCCGAGGACGTCACCTTGGACACGGATCTGACGCGCGTGATGTTCAGTTCGTACGGGACGACCGTTTGAGCTTTTCTCAGAGCTCTGCTAAATGACTCGGCGACCGTGTTAAAATTAAGCTCCAAGTTTGCTTGCATTATTGTTATTGACTCTGCATTGAATGTAACATTTAAAAAATTTTGAGATGCTGCAAGTAGAGTAGCGAACCCAGTTGGTGGCTCCGTAATTTGACCGACTGTCAGGGACCGTGTGAACCTAATCCATACAGGTGCGCAATAACACATCTTTATCTTTCCTGACTGTAATTGGCTACTTAAATGCATTATGTTTGCACTGAGCAGATTGGAGGAATTAATAGTAAGACCTATAATTAAAAAAAAAAAATCATGAATTGTAATCTATTGGAGATTAAATTATGTGTTGTGATACGTAGAAGCAGACAGCCGAAACTGTGTGACTCTCCAAGTATATGTGCGACATTTAAACATGGAAAATATTTCTTTGTAGGTTACAAGGAATTAAATCAAAGATAGTGCCAGATTAAAAAAAAAATGTTTACATAAACTATAGTTTTTGGTGATTGTTTTGTATTAATACACAACATATTATTGCTCTGTGAGAATGGGCATTAAATCCACTTGTTACTGAGGTCAAGTGTTTTGACACGCAACAAAACTGTAGTCAAATTAACCATCATACATTCATTAAGTTGAGGTTTACAGAATACTTGTCACTTGTTCTGAGTACTTTGCGAACTGCTTTATATAGTATCAATGACCCTTATTAGAACATAAGAAATAATGACATGATAACATTAAAATGTAATTATGGTACTATGGTACTAATGCAAGCAAATGTGGTGTCTACTGTCTCATTACACAAAATGTAATTTTGTCTGTGCTTTTCTCATCTAGACTGCTAGAAAATTTTTTATTTTGGTAGATACACGTAATATGAAATATACTTTAATAAGTTTAGTCCACAGCAAATCACCAAAAGAATTGCCACATTTTTATTCGTCATATTTATTTTATATCTTTTTTTTCTAAGAGCATTTTTTGTGATAGAAAATACAGAAATATTTGTATAGTTACATTTAACATGTAACAATTTTTTATATGTGTTGTTTTATTATAAATTGAATTTGTGGTTTGTTATGTATTGTGTGTAAAATGTATTAGTGAATAATATAAAAATTATAATTTCCCTGAAATAGGTTTTTAAAATATAGGGCTTTCATCTTTCTTATTAATGTTTAATGATGAAATGTGAACTTTAAATAGATTAAAAAACTTAAATTATTAGCAAGTCGTAAGTACACTGCAATGCTAAACCAAAGGAAAGTTCTATTGCCAAATAGCTAGGATCCAAGATGGAGCTAAGTGAACGTGTTTGCTTGAATAGCAAAAGCTGCTCTGTTTTCTAAAGCTTACTTTCGGGGTAGTCTGTGGATATGCTAGTTTCTCAGTTGCACATTACTCTCAGAAAACAAAGGTGATTGAAATTATGTAAAGTTTTTTTCTTCTTCCAAAACTTTCCCCATAATATCTTTGAGACAGTCCACATATAATGATCATTGAATATTTAAACAAATCATCGCAGATACAAGACATTTTTGGCATGAATGGCTTTGGACGGGCACTCTAAAATAAAAAAATAAAAAGTTTATTTAGGGCTGAAATATATTTTCTGTTAAACTGGATGGATATTGTTTTTTTTTTGTATTTTTATTTTATTTCGTAATGTGAAATGCTGATGTAATTTGGTACCACATTACTGAATTCCCTTTAAAATCTAGTTTCTGTAAATCAGTCAAAATAGGAATTAATACAGGGTGTCTACTAGGTCACGAAAGTCACGAAAAAGTCACGAATGTTGTAAAAGGTCACGAAAGTCCCGAAAAAGTCACCACTGTTAAGTATATTTTGGTAAAAGTCACGAAAAAAATATTACAAGGCTAATGTCTGTGTATTTCTTGTGCACTGATCTTGTATATACCATATTTTTTGTGCTTTTGGCAGCTTGCATTTTCAGGAAAAATCATCGCTTAAGAGGCCACTCCAGTGTTTCAGGGGCACTACGCAACCCGCGTTAACCTCATAAGATTCAATGCTATTTTCATTTTGCTTATAACTTATTAACTAATATAGATTTAGAAATGATGCTTGCTTTATATGTAAGACAACGATGCTCTTATCAAAGCCCCTTTCTTCAAAAATGTGCATAAATTATGGTTCAAACCTAGACAATACACTTATGCATATTAGTAAAGATTAGTATAAAACCATAATTTATGCACGTTTTTCAAGAAAGGGGCTTTGATAAGAGCATCGTTGTCTTACATATCAAGCAAGCATCATTTCGAAATCTATATTAATTAATTAGTTATAAGCAGAATGAAAATAGCATTGAATCTTATGAGGTTAACGCGGGTTGCGTAGTGCCCCTGAAACACTGGAGTGGCCTAAGATGTTCCCACACAATACATTTTCCCGTGTTTAACTAGGCCAGTCCCGCCATTTTTGCCATAAGACGTTTGCTTTAAAATCCCGTTCAAAATGTTGCTTACAGCTTCTATTCTCCTACGTGCAACGTCATAATTTTCACATAGAATGCAGAGAAAATTTTAATAATAGCGATTTGCTCTTCTTTTTTTAACAACAAAAGTCCATTAGAATGCTGTGAAAACGTAATTTATTCAATTCTTGTACCTTACACGCTTAAAAAAAGGATGGTATTCGTTCCGTGGCGGCCACGGCGTAGTCAGTTTCAGTCTTACTCTACAGAGCGCACAACGATCGCACATAATCGATTGTAGCTGTCAAGGCGTCAATGCGCGCGACCTGCGTCCATATCGATAAGTTGTTAGCCAAATGGCGAGCGTTCATAATTGAACTTATAGCGTTGAGTTCTTTTGTTTACTGCCTGCTTGTGTGTATGAAACGGAAATTTATGTTTGGCTAGGATAAAAGAAAGCCAAAAATTTGTGCACAAAATGTGTGATGTATTTTCATGTTTCGGTTTTGTTAACGACTATGTTTACAAATTACAAAACACAAAATCCCTAAATTGCCGCCACATTTTATTTTCAAACTGAAATCATTGTCGAAGAGGTTAAAGTGCTACGGAATGAAATTGTAATATTTTCTATGATATAATGTGCTGAAAATGTTTGCCAATAAATGTTAGTGTTTTAGCGCTTAAAGTGCGGCGAAAATTGGCATGCGGAAAATTAATTTTATTCAATTAAGTTTCAAACTAACAGTCATTTGTAGGCTTAACTTATGTCTTTTTTTTCAGCTTTAAGGCCTATACATTTTGATAAAGAAAAGCAAACGTCCAATTTTCCATTTTATTTTTTATGTAAGGTATAGGCTACACTTAATTTTATAACATTTAAAAATTATACCATTTTGACAAGTTTCGTGGTCACACTTCAGTAGAAATTGTCATGAAAAAGTCAAGAAAAAGTCACTAATTTTTATTTTTGTAACTCAGTAGACACGCTGTAATATTTAAATTTGATTGAAATATATGTTACAAATTGGGCCTGTGCAAATAATCAGAATTTCAAATATCAAAACTAATTATTTATAATTCATGTTAATTTTTTTTTCCCTTAAAATTCTTGCAATTTGAAATTACAGCTATTCAAATTTTATTCTAAGTTTATTGAAGCTATTGGATATGACCTCATGTAACTATTGATAGAGATTGAGTTAAGAACCATTTTTATACATTAAAAATGTGTTCATACACACTTTAATATGTACTGGGCATATTTTTATTTGCCATACTTTATTTCCACATGTACACTGTGAACTACAGAATGACTTAAATCCAGGACAGTATGCTATATGGAAAAATTTTTGTAAGTTAAAAAAAAACTAACAATAAGCCATTTTGCAATCACTACAAATAAATCCTTAAATATTGGAACAAAACTTTTTTGTTTGTGAAATACATACTTATTAGTGCCATTTATGAAACCTTTGTCAAGCATTTGTTAAAATCAAGAACATATTTTTATTTTTATGATTCCAGCTAAAATTATGGTATTCACACAAGCCTATTAAAGTTAATTTTATTACTTTCTATACTCTACAAGTCTACAGAGTTACGGTAGAAAACTTGTTTTGTGAAGTTAGTCATAAACTGTACAGTATGAAATTTTAGATACAGTTATTTTTTAAAGCTTTGCATTTATACAAAAAAAATTCTAATATTGCATCTTTAATTTTCATTTAAAAAAAAGTAGGTTATCTGCAGGAAGTTACCCATAAAAAAAATTATAACTGGAGAAAAAAAAGTTTTTTTTTTTCTCGTAAAAATATATTCTAAAATTGTATTCTGTATACAAATGTTTCCAGAAATAAAAGTGTATACTTTTAAAGTATGTGCATACTATTCATTTTTGAAGCAATTCTTATATTTTTACAACTTAACTATTATACTATTATACGGGCCAGAAGTTTTGCAAGGTGTCAGCGTGGGGGTTAAGATCGTAAGGGATAGGCTGGACAGTCGGGAAAGTAGGAGAAGTAGGGGAAGTAGGGGAAGGGATTGTGCATCCGTGAGGATCGGCATTCTCCCTTAGTGTGCTATACCCATTCAAAAAAGTAGACAGTTAATTTGTAAAGGAAATAAATGCTAGTATTGAACGCAAGTGTAGGAAAAGAAATTAACTGGTTCATACTAAATTTTTGTTCCACTTAATTTTCTTATATATCTTACGTTATTAAGTGATTGCACTCTGTTCTTTAGAACAAAAATTTTAATACAAGTACATAATGATGGTTGAAGAAATGAATATCTTTGGCATACAGAATGGTACTACTCTAGGAGAGAAATGCATTTGACTAATTTTGAACCCAGTATATTCCTCTGTTTGATAAAAAAAAAATCAATATCGTTGAATACTTCAAACATTAATTATAAAATTTGTGGAAAAGAAGCAGTTGCCATCGTCAATTAATTGTGGTAATGGGTTTTAGGGACATTACTTGTGTATTTGTTGGTTTGAAACAAAGTTGGACACTAATGAAGTATGAAACACAAGATGGAGCCAGCAAATGCAGCTTCGTACGCTGGCAGAGAATGGAATCACAACACCGAGTAGGATTTTTGCTGGATAAACAAAAGTTTGGAGGTGTGTTTGCACATTTAAAAGATGATGCCAATTCAAATGTGTGCACTACGTAGTTTGCTTTTTATACGCCCTGTACCCTTCGTGAGCATTGGTCATCGTCCAGCATTGACGTTGTGAGGTGGGTGTGAGTCAAAAATGTCTTTAAGGAAACGAAAAAGGCAGTATCAGGAGCTTATTGAGTTTGAATGAGGCAGTGTAATAGGGCTATGAGAAGGTGAATGTTGTTTTCACAATATCACAGAAAAACTTGGCAGGGATGTTTCCACAGTGCAGCAGTGTTGGCAACAATGGTCACAGGAAGGCGCTGTCTCATGCAGACTGTATTCGCCGCATGGCTGTGGTGCTTTGCCTAAATTGCATTTGAGGTGTTGGGGTTTCATTTTCCATCAGTGTATTTTGAAGAGGCGTGTGTCAGAAAGGTTTGGGTGGGGTATGTTAACTTGTTAAATGTAGAGTCCAAAATTTTCACCAATGTATTTTTAAAAAAAATGTATTTTTCAACCCATTTCCGACATCTTGAAAAGTCGTTAAATTTTTTTATCTTCTAAATATTATCAAACACTGTCTGTTTCTTTGTTCTCTTGCTTTTTCTAAACTACATAATAGATCTTGATGCAATTTTCACCATCACTAGGAGAATTTCTTCTGGAAGGTTTGTATGTATAATACGGTCATTTTATATTTAAAGATAGTAGAGAAATCTCACTGTTCTGTAATCAAGTCGTAAAATGAAGCTTTTAGGGTGCTTGCTTGGCTTACGCTGAAATATATATCAAATTAATGTACTGCAGAATTGTAGGTCTTAAAAAAGCCTACAGAAAAGTCGATAATAGCATGTGTATCTCCCAAGGATGACCCATTTTTATCTTTCAAATTTGATTAAAAAATAATGATTTATTTGCGAAGCTATTTTGACCGACATGGTATTAATCCTTATACAATTAAATATGTTAAATTACCTTAGACATTTAATTTAGATCAAAATTGACCTTTACTTAATAGGTACCATATGCTATCCATCAAAGCGAGCTTTTTAGAACAATATTATTTGACGGGTAGGTAGCTAATTATTTTTGTCGCCAATTATGTGTAGAGTCTGGTTGATATTTCTCAATGTCGTTGCATTTGACTTCTAAACAGTATCTCTTTGTATTGTCTCGAGATAAAAGCTATTAACATTGTTCACAAGGAAAATTCTTTAGTAATGGACAGTGCGTGTTAGTAGGTTTGTAATTTTTGAAAACACTGAATACGGGAACCTGATAATGATAAGTACTTGCTTATTAAATCTAAATTACGCTACATTAGTAGATTGCTTGCGTATGAAGCTACAGCAAGTTGCTGGTCTTACTTAAAAAAAATTGCTTACTGTATAACAGCATCGAAAATTGTTGTTATACATGATTACGAAAAAATTGAACCAATTGAAAGGTCAGTTGTGGTCTGTAGTAGATTTATTTTGTCACTCCAGATATTTTTTTTTACTTCGTTGGTGGTATTGGGTGTGGATAGTATATACACAATTAATTAAGCAGCTGAAATTGTGTGGAACCAGAAGGCAAAAGTGTAGTGGGTGTTGTAGATAAGGCCTTTTGTTCTCTGTGTGAAGAATCTGCAACCAGTGACCTAATCCGTAATGTGTTTATCACTAAAAGGTTTGCATAAATTACAAACACTGGTATTAAAATAGACCAATTAAATGTTTGGATACTTTTTCACTGGATCTCACTAACAAAATATGTTGAAGAGAGCTGCCATTCATATTCTTTCAGCCAGACTTACAGCAAAAAAACTTCTTCTAGCTTGCAACAAGCTAAAAAAAATAGTGGTTTTTGTCAGAGATGTGAACTGTGGCATCCTAAATAAAAGGTTTTTGATAAAAATTCTTTGCCAGTAATACAACGCGCCACAAAATTTACTTTTTTACAATGGAGTGATGGTGGTGAGGACATTCTGTGATAGTAATTCACAATGATCTATCATCGATAGAATTTGTTACTGTATGCCCTGATAAATGTAAGTATTACATATTTTCCTAGTATATTATATTCATTGAAATACATTATTTTGTTTGGAAGTTAATGTTGAGTGAAAACTTTTTGATACTTGACATCTTGTTAGGCTTATTACAAGTTAAAAGAACTCTTTAAATGGTGCTGTTCTGATACCTAGCCTGTAGAGAATGCCGTAGTGCGTGGAAGGCAAATTACTAACGATCAAACCAGAGGGTAGAGTACGGTAGTTTGACCTAGATCACAGTTCCGGCTACGAGGAGGCGCCCTGAAGAAGGGTCACATGATGCAATCACTGAATTAAACATTGCAGTTTCCACATCCTAGAGCCACAGCGTAGGGTGAAGGTGGCTCGAAGACAAATTACACTTACAATGACTTAGTACGCACGGTGACACGGAGCGCAGAATGTACGGCGTGTGGTTTAATTAAAGGAAATACAGTGTCCTAGTGGAAGCCTGGGTACAGAGCCCTTGTATGACTGTATCTCACGTGATCACTACATGGCCCACCACAAAGTCCTAGGTAAAGGAAAACCTGCACCAATTCTCTTGGTTAAGAGGACAAGAACGAACAAAGAACTGACGTCGTCCGGGCCTGCGGCCCCTTTGAGCCCGATATGACACCGCCCAACCACCGTCTCAGTTCAAACCTCCCGCTCGTGCGTGCGTGTGTGCGTGTGTTTCTAGCCCGGCAAGAGGGCGCTTAGATGCAGTGCGCCGCACCCCTAAAGATGTTAATTAATATTGTAATCCTTTTTCTTTCCGCCCCAAAACAGTGTAACGATGGCTATGCATGTGAGTGTCTTTTAATTAATGACTTCATGATCTTTTGTTATTTTTATAAGTCCAAGCACGAACAAGGACGCTCCCTAGCGGGCGACGGAGGAACTAGCATGAAACTCATTTGAACCCTGTTTTATGTTTATAAGTAATTATTACAGATGGTCGGGACATGGAAGTAATTTAATAATTATTGTAAAATTAGTTATGTATTTTCTAAGAGTAACCCGGGGCACGCTACAGCAAAGTGTAACGGTAATTGTGTTCGGCGCGAAGGGGCGCCATGTTGCCACCTGCAAGCGATGAGCTCAGCCCAGTCTTTCTCCCCCGCCGGCCGAGGGCGGACGTGTCTCGGCCTTGAGGCGACCACGTGCGTGGTTCGCCTCCTCACCTAATCTGATTCGTGCCTCGGGCGTTTTATAGTTGTATCAACGGAGGATCGTGTAAGGGCGTGTACCGTGAGTGGAATAAAAGCCAATTAACTGTGTTACGTGTTTTGTGTTCGGGGGGCCACGTGGGTCCCTAACCTGGTCAGCGGCGTGTGGGATGCCCTGAGAGCCCACTGCGGTAATTAGAAGCGTGCCAGACGCTTAGAGCGGGCTTAGTTAGGGACAGGAGCTGCGTATAACATTTTGAGGGCTAATATCTAGCCGCACACGGGCCACGTAACGCCCTGAGTTAGAGTCTTTCAGCCGGGTCCACGTGCCCACTCACGTGGTGGCGCCCATTACTTTCCACCGATATTCTCACCTCAACACCGGTACGCCCTCAGAACTATGTAAGCTACAGACGCAATATTAATAGTGAATATTATGGCTGCGGTTGATTGAAGGCGGTGATGATCACGTGGATGCGAGCATGCCCAACCCCAGTGTTGGCTGAGAGACCACTCTCATGGCTCGGCAGGAAGACCCGACAAGACACGGTCGCGGCGCTGGGTGAGGAACAACTGGTGCGACCCCGGAAGACACCATGCCGCCAGGGGCCGTGTTTTGCGTGCAAAGTGCGCAGAAAGCAGGAGATGACTCGGCCTATTTTTCAAAACCTAATTACACAATAAACACTATCTACTCATTTCTTTATAAATAGGAGTTGGTTACATAAAACTGTCTTTTGATTGGGTCCGTTGTGATTTAAAAATTATTAATTGGTGGACGAATAGACACACTCGCCAATCGTTGATAGCCGTGCAGGTGGCTATCGATATATCGACGGCGCAGGCCGTTCACATCCCTACACCTCGCTGCACTGCATCGCGCTGCACATGTGCTGTTGAGGCATAACGGCATATACGACCAGAGGAAGTACTGGCAGTAGACGTCAGTGCATCAAAGTCGCCACCCCATGGAACATGTACTGCAGTGTGGGTGACCCGATCGGGTCTCGTGCTGTTAAGTGCAGCATAGTGCTATGCCTCCAACAAAAATCACCACCAGTGAGTTGATTGTCATCCATGCAGCAATCAACCAGGATTCATGTACTATTTATGTTTGCTTTCAGCCAGACAGTTAATGTAAGTTGTTGCTAACAGCATTCAGGTACACTTTATATAATAAAAATTGTTACATCGTGCGATGTCGTTTACAAATGGGGCATTGTCCGATTCCAGCACAATGCATATTTCGCACGCGAAAGGCAACCCTGATTGGGCGCAACCATCTGGAGTTGCCTTAGTTTGTCATCCATCAGCACACATAGGTACTCGCTAATCGTTGGACACATGTTCGCTCCGCGGGGTCTTCATCATTTTATTTCACCGACATCATAGTTGCGATAGAGTCGTATCCAAGCTCTCTAGCCTCGATCAGCTCGGACTAACTTTACAAGCTTAATTGTGACTTCGTAAGGGACGTTACCATCACTACATAGGGTATGTAATATATTCACCAACTGGTCGCGGGATGCGAGCCAGGTTTCAATTAATTACGTATCGCTAAATGCCTTTATTATTTAGTCCGCACACGGCTGTCCTTAGATGAAATGTGTCCCACAGACTGTTTAAATTAATACGTCTGAGGACTCTCGCAACTTCTATGCAAGGGCGTCGCCAGCCGATGGCCTAGGGGGAAGGGGGGGGGGGGCAAGTTGTGGGAAAAGTGTGTATTTTTTTTGCATTTGGCTACATTTTTTTGAATCTCCAGGGGGCAGCTGCCCCCCCCTTCCCCTATCGCCCCTTGGCGACGCCCTTGCTTCTATGTTTATCCCGCCCACATGACAGCTAGTTCACTAATCGCTGACGGTCATCTTGCTTTAATTTCTGTTTGAGTGTGTTCTGTAAGTTTACGAAAAGGGACATTTGATGTTCTTCTTCATGTTATGTTAGGGCCTTGTAAGCTGTTTATTATCCCACTCCCATGTGCCGGCTGATTCATCAGTGGCTAATGACCAACTCTCTTTAATTATTGTTCAGGGAGTGTTGTAATTGTTTGAGAAGCACAGAACAGTTGATGTTTGTCTCCCATCTTATGTTAGAACTTATGTTAGGACCTGAAGAAGGGACACTGGCCCTGTGAAATAATACTCTGAAATCTAAACCTAAGTATGTACAGGGATGTAGATGTGTACCTAGCAGCTGTGATGGCTTTAATTCTGTTACATTTATATTATAATTATTATACATTTAGTAGAATTTAAAATTGTTTATAATGTATAGGTAATTCATTACAAATAATTACCCATAGCTTTCAGAATGTATGTATGTATGTTTGTGTGTGTGTATAAAATGCGTTTCAAAGTGATTGTAGAGTTAAGGTGGTGTTACGCTTCTGCTTTATAATAGAAAAAAAACTAAGAAAAAAAGAGTGTATGTAACTTAGTACACATGACAGAAATTAAACTTTTTTGGCAATACAAACCTCGATTCATAAGTATTCGTAAGAGTTGTATCTCTTTGGCCAAGTACCTATTATGTCTTTTTCGCTTCAGAAACGTTTCAAAAATACGTTACATTAAAAATTGGTCTTCAAATTTTACTCTCATCGCTCACAAAGAAGTTTCACTTAAAAAAATGGGTAATTTCAATATGGTGCCTTATAATTAATTAAATATCCTGCAGCTTTGCCCACGATTTATCTCGATTTTGTTAACTCTTTAAAATATGCATTGTTCTATGACAATAGCCTGCTTTTGTTTGACGTAGGATAAAAAATAAAACAATTTGGTAAAATGCCGCTGTTTTCAAACAAATTTGCTCCGAAGAAGTCTTCACCTCGTAAAGCTGACATTTCTGTATTAAGCAGAGAGAGTGACCGGGAAAAGTTGCTGGAAGAACTTGGAGTTAACATCGCACCAATCAAGATCAAACTCGGGGATCAAGAAACTTCATTTGAAAATGGTGAATGGTTCCCAGGTAAGATATTCTAGTTGGAGTTATATGTTTAGGAACTGACGGTGCTGTTCACACAGTGCTATTAAGCTGTAGTGAGCTCTTAAATTTCCACTGTAAACTATGTAGAAAAAACTACAATGGCACGGAAACGGAGACGGATCATGTGAAACGGAGAAGGTTTGCTGGAACATTTGACTTTCGCGTCTTCTGCTACGTAACAAGGGGCAACTTATGAGATTGAATTTTACGGTTACGAAACATCAGGAGCAAGTTGGGGAGTGATGCGGATGGAATACACTTAAATTTGTATTTCTGAAGTAGGAGGTTATGAAAGGACTAGGGTGGTTAGGAATAGGGAAATACGATTCGGGAAATGGAAAAACGAGGGTCAGGAGGTGGACAAATAATCAGAAAAGAGCGATGAAAACTTGAGTTGGGGCAATATTCTCACAGCGCTGCTTTTCTAATGCATTAAGAATAAAATTCCAAAAATAATTTTTACAGAACTAGAGACGTTTCTGTATTTACCCTGAAAAAAGCTTTTTCGCTTTCCTGTGTGGGTCATTTGGTGTATGTGATTTGGAGAATTTCAGTTAAATCGTGAGGATGGCCGATTACGTTAGGTTAGCTACATTAAAAATACTTCAAAACATTGTGGATGGTTGGTTGGGTTATTATATGTTATGCAATTGTTTGCTTAATTTTGTGTTTTTTTTTGTTTTTCTTGTGTATTTTTATTTATTTTATTTATTAGTTTTTCTTCAACAGAAAAAGTTCTTAGCAATGGCGTATGTCCAAAAACTTACATCAAGTCGGGTTATTATAGCTACATACAATAAACTGTACAATATGTTTCATGATTGTTCAGGAATTACCAATTTATGATGTAGCTATCCTGACCTAACCAACCATTCACATGATTTCCCAGTATTTTATAATGGTGATGCTGGTGGGTATGTAGGTGGTTGAGGGAAATAAATTTCTTAGGGTTGGTGGAGAATATTCAGCATGGTTTCAGGAGAGGATTTTCATGTGTAACTATGATTTGCCGGGGGGGGGGTGTTGCTGGAAGATCATGTGGAAGCAGAGCACCTGGGGGGGGGGGGGGGGGGACAGATGGACACAATTTGCATAAATTTTGAAAAGGCGTCTGATAAGTGTCGCACAAGAGGATGATGGAGAAGGGTAGAGTTGTTGGTAAAAGATGAAAGGGTGGTAAGTTAAATAGGAGATTTCCTCATGACTAGACGACAGAGTTGAGAGTGCGGGTGAGGAAAGGTCTAAAGAGGGGAAGTGACATCAGGAGTGCTTCACGGGAGTGTGGTGAGGCCCCCCTTTTTTTTAATGGTAGTGAATGATATAGGGAATGGAATGGAGTAGAGTTTTTGCAAACCATTGCGTGGCAGATGAGGTAGTGGAATACACCTGCAGGGGGGTGAATCTGATCAGGCCTGAACGATGGGCAGAGGAGAACGGGATGTTGTTGAATGTTGGAAAGGTAAAGATGGTTTGTTTCAGGAGGAAGAGTAAGGTATCAAGGGAAGTTTATAACTGGAAGGTGCAGGAGAAAAATAAGGCGGAAGAGTACAAGTGAGGGTGACTGCAAAATAACCTGGGATGGGCAAAACAGGTTCAGCGGGTGGTGATTAAGGGTAGGAGGGCACTAGGGTGGTTTGGATGGACCCTACACGGTACAAGGAGGAGGGTAAGGGAGAAGGCATGTTCCACAACACTGTCAGGCCAGTGATGGAGTATGGGGCTGTGAACTGGGACCCCTACCTAGTGAGGGAGCTGGAGAAGTTTCAGCATAGAGCAGCGAGGTGGGTGATGGGTATGTGGAGGAGACTGGAAGGGCAAGAGGGAGAAATGCATAGTCCGACTGAGATGATTGAGTTGGGGTGGGAAGTATTACCAGGGAAGGAGGGTGGCTGGGAACAGCTGGGAACCAGGGTACAAAGAGGGTGGAGATTCCTCAGATGGGAGCTCCATAAGGTATGGAGGTGAATGGAAAGAGGGAGGCATACCTTCCTTGTGAGGACAGGGAGGGAGTGGAATGGGCTAGAGGAAATAATGCTGGAGGTGAGAGATGCAAGGGACCTGAGTAGATAACTAAAGGGGTGATAAAGGGGAGAGAACTCCTTGCCACCAGGTGATGACCCATTTGTGAGTGTAATTGTAATCAAAGTTAATTTAATTTAAAAAAAAATGAGTGAGAGCATAACAGTCAGAATTTAAATATATAATAAATATAATCCACAATATAATAATAGAAAACTAGATATTCTTGTACTTGAAACAATTTCTTACGTATTTAGAACATAAACAAACATGGCTACTACCACAGCCAAAGACCCTGCTTGTCTTGGTCGGTAAACAGAGCTCAGCATTGCCGAGCTAATACATACGGGTCCGTGTCAGTAGGCATGCCATTGTAGATAATTTTTTCTGTGTGATCTGTCTCTTTTTGCGTGATCCATTTGTGCTTATGTCATTGTAGAACATTCCGTAGAGCAGACATCCTCGTTCACAACTATGTAAAACTAACCAAGACATAGCCTGCTTTAAAACCTGTTTCATCCGACAAACTTTCTAACAATTTTATTTATTTAATCTCACTGACTGAAAGAAAAGACTTAGCAAGGATTTTAATTGTTCATGTTAGCCATACACAGGGGCGTAGCCAGGGGGGGGGGGTGTTAGTGGTTCAAACCCCCCCTTAGCACCAAATCTTTAATTAATTTCTTATTGATCACTCAAACAAATTTCATATTAAAATTAATAAAATTTTTACCATTACAATATTTAAATTTAAGAACCGAAAACTGCTAAAATAGCACTATTTTACACCTTAAAATCCAAATTTTCCTGGGGGAGGGTACCCGGACCCACCGCTTTAACCCGGGGGCAGTGGCGTAGCGTGGGTGGGGCGGAGGGGGCGGCCCGCCCCGGGCGGCAGCCCGCGGGGGCGGGTCGCCGGTGAAGCGGGTTGAGATCTGATCTATGATTCATTCATTACATGTGTCAGACACACTATAATGTTCCATTTTTATCTAAAATTTTGCGCACCAACTATTTTTTAATATTTATTTAAAAGAAAAACTGCGAAATCACTGACAGAGCTCTTTATAACGTTTGTTTGTTTACATACGAATGGCAACATCGCATCACGCCGCGCCGCCCAGCGCGCGCGAGCCGAGTTGAGCAGCACTCCTTATTATGTTAATTACTCATACAAAATCTTTTGTTTCACGCGTCGGCCCGTGTCGATGCCTCTCTTTCGCACTCATTGAATTTAGTACTACCCATTGTACTGTAAAGTTTGACCTTAACCCAGGGCAAACCAAACAACTTCCGCAAACCGGGACACAGTAAAACTCCTATATTGCCCCGTACCGCGAGCGCAGGTAAACCCAAAAAAATATTAAAACCCAAACTAATAGCAGGCTTAAAAAATACTAATAAGGTTGCGAACAGTGAGAGGAGGCAGCAAGTTAAAAAGACGCAAAATTTATATGACAACATTTAATAAATATATATATATCATAAAATCGTTTCATCACAAATAGGCGCATCCATCATAAAATACATGCCCTATTACTACTTATAAAAAAAATAGCTATATAATAATACTAAAAAAATACTTTAACAATTCCCCCAAAAAATTATAATTTGATCATATACTTCGGAGCTCCGAAAATTAAATATAATTACCAAAAAGGCATTAAAAATATATAAGAACATATTAATACAAATACAAATATAGATACGCACCGGGCGTATCACCGCTGTAAATACCAATTAACATAGGCGAAATCTAGCAAAAAATTGACACACCTTAACATGCAAATAAATATACCAAAAATTTAGCAAATTACAAATTATGGGTTTACAAGCCCTTCTCAGTTAAGTCATTTTCTAACGGTCGACGCCTTTTTTCTTCTAGGTCTGGCAGGGATTGGGTGAAACACGCTGAACGTAAAATCCCAGTTTCAGTTTTATTAGTCCGTTAATTTAAATCCCAAAAATCCACAAATTATAGTTCCGCACCAGGAGTCAAAGGGGCAATCCTTGTATTGTTTTTCTTGCAAGCTGTTTGGCAATTCCGGCTCTAACTTCGCATCTGATGAAGGATTCAACAAATGATGGAAGCTAAATATAAGAATAGGAGACCATGAAAATAGCCTGGGCCATGAACAGAGCTTCTTGAAATGGAAGGAGTTGGAAGTTCGCCTGAACTGTAAAGCAACCATCGATCAGAAACAACAAGAA